>NC_027756.1:27381462-27403300 GCF_000695525.1 Brassica oleracea var. oleracea
GGAATCCAATCTTTCATCGAGAACCGCACTCATTTTCTGCTGGCCTTTTAGAACTTGTTCCATCATAGATTCCAGCTTGCTCTTATGAGTCTGTTCTGCCTTGTAGGTCTTTGTGAAGCTCATGTTTTGCTGCTGACCGGCAAGTCTTTGTTTGCGAAAGCCAGTTTCATCCATGAGGTCTACATGCTCTTCTTCATCTCCTTCACGTAGAAAGGTCTGACTCTCATCGGTAAACCAAACTTGCTTATCTCCAATCACAAAAGCATGAACTGAGTCTGACGTTTCTTTCACTTCAGATATCCGATCTTCATTCAAATTCTTGGCCACCTTCCTCCTCTCGAGATCAGTGTTCTAGGAACTAGTGCTAGACGCCACATTTTCAATGAGCCTCGTAGCTTCTTCAGGGGTCTTTGGTTTTGAAGTTCCCTTGACTCGTAGCATCCAAAGTCGCTTGGTATGTCCAGTCGAGACCTCTGAAGAAAATATTACGTAGCTGGATTTCGGGAAAACCATGGTGTGGGCAGTCTCGCTAGTAGGCTCTGAATCTCAACCAAGAAGCCTTAAAAGCTTCAGTGGTGCCTTGAGAAAAACTATAGATCTTATTCCTAAATTCTTCGGTTCGTGCATCATCGAAGAAGTTGTTGAGGAAGACGCTTTTGATATCACTCCAGCAAGTCAAAGATCCTGGCTGCAATTGTTTCAGCCAGTGTCTCGCATCTCCAGCAAGGGAGTGCGGGAAGAGTTTGCAAAATAGGTAGTCTTCAGAGACTCCATGCACCTTGATGTTAGACACAAAGTCCTCAAGTGCTTTGATATGGTCTATGGGGTTTTCATGAGGAAGACCATGAAAGGGGTGCCGACTTACTAGAGAGAAATATTTGGGTTTCAGTTCAAAGTCTTTTCTTTGAATTGCTGGAGGACGAATTGCAGACCTGTTAGTGTAGAACCGATCAGGTCTGTTGCAATCTCCAAGCGTTTGGTGGTGCTCCGGTCCAGCATTTATAACAACAGCTATTCCAATAGGAATTGGAGCCCTATGTCTATAATTAATTTGGTTTGATTCGTTGCATACTCGACCTTTTTTATCTCCTAGAACTACTTTTCCACTATTGAAATATGTAAGAACATACTTACCTGCTTCCGGCAGGATGGCGTTGATCGATATTGGTGGCGGAGTGTCGACCGACTTTTTCATTATTGAAACAGGTAAGAACATACTTACTTGCTTCCGGCAGGATGGCGTCAATCAATATTGGTAGCGGAGTGTCGATCGACTTTTCGGTCGACCTGTCGCTCGATGTTGTTGTCTGAGCGTCGATCGATTTTGGGCCGAAATTCATGTCTTCCATCTTAAGGACATGTGTCAGCAGGGAAAGAGGAAAAACTTAAGCAGATTCAGTAACAAAATCTAGACTATATTCTAAACTTAATCTAATGATAATAAGAAAGAGTCCCTGACAACGGCGCCAAATTTGATATCACTAAAATTACCCTAAGGAGTGAATTACTCTCTCAAATAAGATGTTCAGATGTAGTACTTAGGGATCGAATCCACATAGACTCTAGGATTACACAATAGATTATGGTCTTTGAAATATGCTAGATTAATTGGTTTATAGGTCTTAAAGCAGTAAATGAATTGGTGAGCAAGGTTATTGCTCGCTTGTTTTTTTTTAGGTTGTTAACAGTTGGGAGAATAGCTAGATTTAGGTATATTCTCAGGTATGATAAGTAAATAACTTAATTTGGGTCTTTAGGGGTTTATTGATATTAATTGTTCTTGAATTCAAACTCAGATATAATCAATTAGATTATCTAATCTGGATCTCGGATTTCAACTCTCGTATGTTAATCATGAGAAAGTGTCGATCGATTATTCGTTACGAATATCGATCGATACACCTTTCAAAATATCGATCAACAGGGTTGTCGCTGCGTCGATCGATACTTCTTCCAGAAAGCTTTACCAAGAGGTTTGATTTATATTCTTTAACTCACTAGATTAACTCTCGTATGTATCTAGTCAGTTAGATCATACTAGTTTATTTTTAGGTATTGAGTCAAGCAATGGTTTGATCTCAATTAATCCTAAGATCTAAGATTCAGAGTTTATCAACTCTAAGCTTAGTAGTAAGAACAACTAGATGAAGAACTAATTAAATCATCCTAACAACAATTTAAGCTAGCCATACATATATCAACCTTATGAGAATCCTAAATGTAACAGTGAGATTACTCAGACATATTCATAAAAGACATGGTTATGATGGTCTGAATAATACTGCAATAGATAAATAAACTGAACAGAGTAAAGAAAAAAGGGAGTTCAAGATCTTCCCTCTCTCAAGGTGTACAGATCTCTCTCTCCAATCCTAAGCTCTCTCTCTCTCGAGAATAGTATGAAGCATAGCCGTCAACAATGGCTTAGAAACAGTAAAATAGGGTTTCAGGTCGTCCAGGGGTATATTGGTAATATGTGGTGACTTCTGGGCCTAAATTGGTCACGAGACAGCCTTGGCCTATTTTCTGGGATCACTGTCTACCGACACCAATGATGTTTCATCGATCGACAGTCCTTCATCTCCTCGACAGCTTCCTCTCGCGAAGCAGACTGACCACTCTTCAGTAAAACAGGCATAGCTTCTGATGCAGGATGCTGATTGACCTCAAACCGGTAGCATTGGAAAGCTAACACAAATCTCTATAAGTTTTCAAAATATGGGCTCAATCTAACGGTGGAAAGGTTTACATCCATAGCTAAACATCTGATGCGTCTGTGCAGATCTGCACTCAAAAGGCTCTAAAATCACTATATTTCTCCAAAACGTACATGAACCTGTAAACACTCTAAATAGACTCTATATAGTAATAAATATATATTAAAATACTTATAAACCATGGCTAAAAGTGGGTAAAATCTACGGTCTATCAGTCACTAACCTCCATCTCCATGGTGAAGGCGAAATCGATTGGATTGGAAATCATGATGAAGACGACAAAGAATTGCTACAAGTCCATCCTAATTTATTGCTTGCAAATCATTAACACACTTAAAACAATATAGCTGCATAGCACTACCTTCGTTAAAATAGATCTTCGTTTTTATCCGAAAACCAAGTTGGAAACTTTTGATGAAAAATGTGAACCTAGATGCTAATATGCGTGTACTTGATTATTCCACTAGAAACCATGAGACCAAATTCTACTCATGCCTGTCTCCTAAAGGATGGAATCATACCTCTTTCTCTCATGATGTATTTTATGTTTTAGGTAGATTTATCTGGAGTTGTTGATGATGGTTTTTTTTTTTTTAAACTAAACTTCGAGGATGGAATAGTCTCTACTAAAAAACGAGAATTTTTGTCTTTGTATGGTTTGAAACAGTTTTGAACTGATGGAGTCATGATTTGAAACATGCCGTAGGGTGAAATCAGAGAGAGTTAAAATCATTTTTTAAGGTTTCATAGATCAATTTAAGAGTATATAAATCAGTTATAAATATTTATAAAAGCTTATACATAAATTAATAAATACTTGACATATGATGTAACCAATCATTGCACCAACAAGGATTTATTTACAACATGATCACTTGAAAAATCAACAAGTCCTTTAATATGGCATTGAATATCCCATTAATTCTCCGATTCTATGATCATCAGGTAATCACAACACATGAATACATTTTTATATATATAAAATAAAAAAATCATCTGTAGATATGTTTATAATGAGATTAATATTTTACCAACCCAGATGGGTGAGACACCACATAAGAGGACATACAATATGACACCAATACTCCAAATATCAGCTTCTGATTCATATTTCCTTTTCAACACCTCTAGTGCAATGTAATAAGCATTACCCACTATATCCTTGAACACATCTCCTGGCTTGTAGAAATTGGAGACACCAAAGTCAATGGATTTGAGAGGAGAGTTCTTATCTTTGTTCAGCAACAGAAAGTTCTCAGGCGTCAAATCTCTGTGAATAACCCCCATGGAATGACAAGTAGGTACAATTTGAACAATGGTTCTCAACAAAGAAGCAGCTGCTCTCTTCGAGTAATTTCATGTAGAAATAATCCTATCGAACAAACTGTCCACATGCGTAAAGCCCCATGACCAAATGCACATAATGCTTATCCTCATAAGCTCCTTAAGCTCCACAATGTTTGGCTGACCAGTCAGGTGATGCATTGCACTTCCCTTCCTACATCCTCAATGTCTTCTTTGTTCACAAGCTTTCTTCTTCCATCCTGGTCTCACTACAATCTCTTCTGTTTGCAATACTCTGCTGCATTTTAGCAGAAGAAAGAAAGAACACAAAGGTTAGGTCTTGTCAAGACTACAACTTGAGCCTGCTCAAATCAAACAGGTAACTAATCAATGCCTTTCACTGCAAGACACAGAAATGTTCACACCTTAAGATACCATTCCTTATGTGGGAATACTAATAATAGTAGGTAATAATGGTTTGTGAGTTTGATTACAGTCTAATGGATACAATTTCGCAATTACAATCTCAGAAATGGAAGAGACTTCTGGAAAACGAAAACTACCTGTCCATAGGAAAATACAGAATTGTTAAATCCAGATAGACAATTTTCAACAAGAGGCGTTCCCACTAGCTCATATGTTCCTGAAAAAAATAAAAAACAAAAGCAGTAGACAGAATTAGACATAGCTTAATGTCACCACCAAGAATCATTCAAACAGATATTTTGCTTGTGTCGACTCTGAATCAGCAACTGAGTCGACCGTGAAAGTCTGTCCACTGATTTGAGAGAATCTCTGGATATCTTTTATACAATCATTTCTTCTTCCCCACTTTTTTTGGAGGCTTCATTCTAACTATAACCTGCAAAAAGTTTGATATCTAACTCGACAAGAAGATGGTGTTAAGAAGCCAACTCTGAAACTTTTATAAATCTGTAATTCTTTAATAGCACAGACCATGTCTTGTTCAGAGTCCTATTGATTCTTCAAACAGCTCACCAATCTTGTCGATCTTAAAAATCAGAATGCATGCCAGTCACTTATTATGCCTACCCATCAGCACTCACTTCGAAAAATAAGATTCACTGTAATTTAACTCTAAAAATTACACTTCAAAATTCAAATTTCATAGATTCAATCGAACGAATGTACGATCTTGAACTCATAATTCTAACCCACCGACACAAACTATCTCTGAGTTTGTCAATCGTGATCACCGGAGCTTGTCGACGTTCACCGGAGCGTCATTGGTCTAGTTGGATTTGGTCGCTGCAGAACAACAATCAGAAGATAGTCGGAGATGGATTTGCAGATGTAGTGGGAGAAAATAGATTAGGTATGTTTAATTATTTAGGGGCATAATGGTCTTTTCACTCTTTATATTTTAATGGTAAAGATAGTTAAGGTAAATATGAAAAACAGTATTCAAAAAATGGTAGTTTTGACAATTTTTCTTGAATAATAATAATTTTCCTTGAATAATAATAATTTATATAATAATAAGGGCAAATTTCCAAAATAGCACATTTATAAGTTTATATCACAAAAATAGAACTCAAAAACTAAAATGACCAAAATAGCACCTTTTTAAGTTTATCCTTTGAAAATTTTAATTTTTTTATTTTTCAAAATTTGAAATCTTATCCCCAAAGCATCATTTCTCAACTCTAAACCCTAAACCCTAAACTCTAAACCCTAAACCCTAAACTCTAAACCCTAAACCCTAAACTCTAAACCCTAAACCCTAAACTCTAAACCCTAAACCCTAAACTCTAAACCCTAAACCCTAAACTCTAAACCCTAAACCCTAAACTCTAAACCCTAAACCCTAAACTCTAAACCCTAAACCCTAAACTCTAAACCCTAAACCCTAAACTCTAAACCCTAAACCCTAAACTCTAAACCCTAAACCCTAAACTCTAAACCCTAAACCCTAAACTCTAAACCCTAAACCCTAAACTCTAAACCCTAAACCCTAAACTCTAAACCCTAAACCCTAAACTCTAAACCCTAAACCCTAAACTCTAAACCCTAAGTTTGTGACTTTTGATAAAACATTAAGTGCTATTTTTGTGACTTTTGAGATTGAGTGGTAGTTTGGGAACATAAACTTGATTTAGTGCTATTTTTGTTTTTTTCTCTAATAATAATCCAGTTTCTACTTTTCTCTAAGATTATCCACCTCGGCATTAGGTGGATCCCGCATTTGATTTTTTTTCTAATTTGTTTGATATTTAAATTATGTCGTTTGGTTTTATTGGTTTGGGCATAAAGGATGTTTTGTTATCTAATTATACTCTGCGTCTTTGTCTTTCACTTAGTTAGGGTTTTGTTTGTTTTCGTTATTCGCCTCTTCTTCTACCTCGTCGTCTCCCTCAACTGTGTCTGCAAACACAATTTTTTCTTTCAACTCTTCACCTCCCTTAACACCCAACGACATTCAACGTATCATTTATTTGATTACCTTTTCACTAATATTTATTTATTTGAGTCCCTCTTCACCTCCCTAAATTCCCCCGATTAATGTGATTCTCATTAAATCCAATTAAATTCTCGACCTCTCTGTTTTTTTTTCTTTTATCTATAAATTGGAGAGATTGTGAGTGCGATGAATCTACACAATCACTCTCAATTACTCAGATTCTTCGAAAATGTCTTACCCCGATGTTGTTGTTGCGCAATCCGCCTTCGATGTTCTCCGACTCGGAAGATCTCCCCAGTTCATTGTTGCTCGCCTGCTTCGGTTTTGGGACTCCAAAAACATCAAGAAGCATGGTGAATTCATGGGAACAGGGACAAAGAGATAGCTGATTTTTTATTTATCACTGTGTGTTTTCTTGAACAATTCGTTAATGGGTTCTTGAAACTGTTTAATGTTGTGGTTCTCATGTTATAGAGAGTCTTGCTTTAACTCAAGAACAGCTAAAATAAATCATGCTTTCTAATGGTTTCCTCCTAAAAGCAACAAAGAATTTGATTTTGTAGTACTTAGGTTATAAAGAGTCTTACTTTAGCTACTCATAACCATGCTTTCTAATGATTTTTGTAGTTTGATCGTGTTCCTCTATTATGGTTTCTTTTTGTGCAGTTCCCTGTAAGAAGGGTGCATAGGCTGTTGAAGACAAGGTCCACTGCTCACGGAAGGGTCGGAGCAACTGCAGCTGTCTACACCGCAGTGATACTGGAGTATCTGACCGCAGAAGTTTTGGAGTTGGCTGGTAACGCCAGCAAGGACCTCAAGGTGAAACGCGTCTCCCCCAAGCACTTGCAGCTTGCGATTCATGGAGATGAAGAGCTCGATAATCTCATCAAAGGAACTATAGCTGGTTGTGGTGTCATCCCTCACATCCACAAGTCTCTCATCAACAAATCCGCCAAGGAATAGATTTACTACCACTTTGGGAGAGAGTCGTGTGTTTGATAAAGAAGACGCTAGAGAACTGTTTGTTTAGGATCTCCGTTTGTTATTGTTCTACTTCTACCATCAGCGTACTTGTCTATTGCATACGTATTTGATGATTACCTAAACCCTTTTCTGACTACACTACCTTTTGGTTTGTTCCTATCAATGTAACATATAATCCCCGGAGAAGCTTGTGAGAAATTAATGGGTATTTACGTTATACATAACAAGAAGCCCATGTTGTGCTTGAGAAGAATATACTCATTTGGTTCTCCCTTGAAGGTTTTGTTCTTTCATCAAACTCTTGTCTTTGAGATAGTTTTAGGAGTTTGGTAGTTTCGGTATCAGTCTGCAGATGAAGGAACCTAGAGCGGATACAAGTGTTGCAGGACACTCTTTGTGATGTCCGCATCCAAATATCGCTACAAATATCTGTAGGCACAGGGACATAAGTACATTAAGTTATGAAAGTTTTGGTGACTAGATGTAAAACTTGTTAAGAGAGGTTCATATAACAAGTACGTATGTATGTACATGAAGTTATGAAAGAACAAAACTTGAAGAATATACTCATTTGATCCTCCTTATTGAACGAGCTAATGTGTGTCGCTGGATGACTTGCTAAGAGAGCTTCTATGCAAATGTTTTACACCTGCAAAAAAAACATGAGAATGAGATTATTTCCAACGTCAAAAATTAATCTAGATTACCTCAATATAATATAGATTCTTGTGGTATAAAAACAATATTTTAAGAGAATATTCATTTTTTAAATATAATAAATTGACATGACTGCTCTAGATATTCTTGAATGTCGTTTAGTATTGTTAAGCAATTGGTTGCTTAGTTTAAACAAATAATATTAATACTAAATCAAGGGAATGTAAAAAAGGTCTCTAAATTGATAGGTAAACCTCTATTTATTTGGGGTTTAAGATTTGTTTTTGCATGGTTAACAATATCTTATATTGAGGTAACACTTATAGTTAAGTTTTCTAGGGTTTACGGATTGTTTTGCAAGGTATATGATCTGTTAGATGGTTAATACAGTGGATGAGTTTATGCTACTGATGTGTAATATCAATTGTTATTCAAATAGCTTGCAATGGTATCATAAATTGTTGTCAACGAGATCTTAAGCAGTGGTTATATGTACTCATTTTAAATAAATATATATTCAGGTTAATTAATTGGTTGTATATAATTATTCAAGGAAATGGATGAAAATCGTTAGGCAGATATAAATATTTTTCATAATCTTCTATTTTTAATTAAAAGCTTTTGCAATATTTCTGTATGAAAATCTAAGGGGATTTCAAAAAAGATCTATTTTAGCAATATAGATGATATCTGGTAGATCCACACGATTTTATACTATAAATTTTACTGAAAAGCTAGATTCTCCAGTCGATTTTATCAGAGACAATTCAGAGCTACACAAAGATGGCAAGTTGACCACAAACCCTTCACTATCGATTTCTTATTGGGCTAACACGCCCATCATTTTTACAGGCCAAATATATTATTATTTGTAGGCAACAATACACTTCATTTTTAACCCGTTAAAATCCATAAAACATGTGTAACAACGAATTTATTCGAGAACAAAAATTAAACGAAATAAATATAAATATAAAACTTGGAAGAATGACCTTTGTTTCAAAACAAACAAATATCAAAGAAACCCCACCAAATAAACCACTCTGCTATAACAACGAAAATGATTCACAAAACAAAACAACAACCTTAACTACATTACAATACGAATCTTGGGAAATCAAAGACAATACAAAAACATACCAACACTTCATCATATTTATATAAAAGAAAAAAAGTCAACGCACCTAGTCTATATTATAAAGAGAGAGTTACTATCTCCTAAGAACAACACGTCAGCATCAGCATCAGGTGAATCCCACTTTAAAAAAGAGTGAAACAAGTGTCAAGTCCATGGTTCGAATCCGAGTTATTGAGATACAAACATCAACATTTATACCACTAAATTAAAAGATAATTTGTACATCGATGGCCGAAACTAATATATATTTATGAAAGTCGGAAGCCCTTGCTTCTTCGGCTTCCTCTGAGGGTCAGGCTTGGAAGTGTATTATGGGTTTCATTTTTAAATTGGATTCATCACGTTATATGAAGAAAAAGCTCAAGTTTGCAACAATTATAGTTTTTCCATATTTAAACCGTCGTCATTTAACATGAGTTAGAGTTCTTTTGATCATTGTCTCAGACAGGTCTGAGTTACAGAGTTTCGCAGTATGTCTGTTCGTAATCTATTTTTTCAACGGTGAACTCTTCATCTTTCCATCTTAAATCGCTTGATCATAAATGTTCCTGATTTTTAGCCTCTCTATAAACCCTATATATATGATTATCATCTTTGATGAACTCAATCTGCATCTCCACAAAACTTATTGATTCCTCTTAGCTTTAACCATCTTCTAGAAAATGTCTCTTTCTGCCTCTCCAGTTCCTCAAACCGGCGTCCGTCACTCAACCTTCGAGTCTCTCTGTCTTGGTGATACAATAAAACTGAACATTTCCTAATGTCAAGTTAACAGTGGTTATTGTAGTATTTGAGATTCAATCCATAGGACCAGTCTACACTTTATTCTTATAAGTTTTCAACTTAGCTAAAACTAAAAGTGGGGTTTTGAATTAAGTTGTGACGTGCAAGTAAAGTAAATGATTTCAGATGATTAAAATTCAATATTAGAGATAAGCCGATCTAAGGTTTCTCATTGGGTGTCAAGCTCAACCAAACATGTATTCAAGCTCCTTAAAACACAATCTAGAACACGAATCACTCTTAGTAGAACAACCCCCTGTCGTGGTGCTGTTCCCTTTGCGGTTCGACCTTGATACCTAAACTGTCGTTTGGATCAAGGATCGATCACAAGTAACAGAAATCAAGTCCGATAGGTTCACCAAGCACTCTTGTATCTACTTTCGCTGACTAGAGATGCGCGGCTCGTTCATTCAATATCAAGCAAACTACTACACGGTTAATGAGTTGATTAAACCTAAGATTTAGCAGTAAGTGATCAGGTTAAAGCTAGCATTAAGAGCTGAGTGGAACGGAGACACAATAGAGTTGCTTATCTATTATTAGTCCTTCGATTAACACCCTAGAACCCTAGTCAAGCTAGCTGACTACTCAGCCATAACACAAGATGAACAAGACATGATAACTGAATAATACTGCATATAAATCAAAGCTAAATCAATAGGGTTCAGGATGATCTTCTCTGTCAAGAAGAGGAGTCGTCTCCCTTATAATAGAAATTATTCAAGAATAGGTCTAGGTCTCTTGCAAAACTAGCGTGAAAATAAAAGATAGATAGAGGCCGCTTTTATATGGAGGCGCCCATAGACTTCAGAGTAGGGAATCGAAAATTAGGGAAAATCTTTGAAAGATATGAAAACTTCCATAAATATCGAGAACAATCTTCTGGCTGCTCCTGGTAGGATCGACCGTCAGACTGCTCTGCTGGATTTTTCTTCGGGGAAAATCTCCAAATCTTGCTCCTTTCTTCATGCTTCTTCCTTTAGCTCTTCAGTTTTCTCCAGACCTGAAATGACTCTAAAAGACTAGACTAACTCGATAAAACACTGAAAACAAGTTAGAAAGCACATACACAATGATGTCAAAAACACCATATATCAATTCCCCCAGACTTAGATCCTTGTTTGTCCTCGAACAAGGCAAGTATCAAGAACATGGAAAAGGTTTGAAAGTGTGGGAGCTCTCCTAATTCTCAATAACCATACCTTGACCACGAATCTCTGAACCATATAAGCAACCGACTAGGACCACCCACTTTTACCAGAATCTTCACTGATCGCTGTTCAAAGACCGGCTCCATACTCTACATCTCAAACCTGGAAAAGCACACTATCGTGAAAGAACTCCCTACATTCATTTTAAAGTGGCGTGATCCTCTTGTCACAGGCATCATTCAGGGTAGACAGGCTAGGTGTGAACAGGCTAATTTTATAGTGGAGTCAATGAGTGTTTAGGGGCTACCAATTTTCTGTAGTGGATGCAGGATATCGCGCAAAATAGAAAGAGAAGATGGATCCATTGATGTCCACAACCCCTTACTCGTTTTGCTGACTCCTGGAGCTATCGCTTCGACTGTTTACCTGCTCCCTATTATTGGTACCAACTCTCCTTGTTCTTGCGTCAAGGGTGACGTCTCCCTATTCTAGGTCTGACCGGATTAGCTCAAAAGGGCATCTGCTCAATTTAATCCTCCTTCTCTATCAATGATCTCATATATATATATATATTTTAACTGAATAATGAAATCATAGATGATGAGGTGACGGAGAAGGAGATAATACAAGGAATGATGGGTGCCCTTTGGTCGTTCTCTTTTGTTCTCGATGACTGTTCTACTTACTGTTCTCCTCCTTGTTATGTTTTGAACTTTGCAGCGATAACGAGTAAGAGGCTGCGTCGATTCTTTCCTCTCCAACTTTTTTGCACATATCGGCATATATGAAACTGAAGAGCAGAATGCATGAAGGTGGAATAAAGGCTTAGGTACAAGGTAGGTACTAGCTAAAAATGAACTAGCCACTCAGGATCAGCAAGATTGGTAAAAAGAGTAAGAAGTCCTGAGTGTGGATCTCGTTTCCCTGATCTAATGCCCATAACAAGAGGAAATTGCAGTCAAAATTTGGTTCAAGTTAGATTGAGTTAAGTCTACCCACTGTAACCTGATCGACTGAAAACTTCAGGAGAGTCAAGTGAGATAAGTCAGGATTCATCCAGGTCCAAGTGTGAGTCTTTCGTCACTGCTAAGGTCACTAAATAAGAAAGTTAAAGCACGAGGTGGTTAAAAGATCATCACAGAATAGGGTCCTAATTCCCACAAGAGTTTGGACTGACTCGATGAAACACAAGGACTGACTCAAACATAAAAGCCAAAAGAAACAGAAGGGAGATTAGTTTCACACAATCGCCTCCCCCAGACTTACTTCACACCATCACTGGTTGTGAAAATAAATTCGAGGTAGGCTAAAACAAACCAAATAAAAGCAAGTAAAAAACCAGGAAAATAAATTGTTTAGATGGATAACACAATGAGATAGGGTGATGTGGCGGGATCAGTCTGACTCCCCGCTCTCGGAGTGACCAGCTGTCCTTCTGTTCTTCGGTAGACGCTCTCCTGCTGCAGAAGATCCAGCCGGTTCCTTGCCCGGGCGATGTGATTGCTGCGGAGTCTGCTCATGCGCGGATGGCCGGGGCTCTTAACCGCCGAAACAACCTCCCGTGATCGCCTTGAGGATCCTCTTCATGAGGCTGTTGTTCTTTCGCTGTGAATCAACCATCCTGCGGCGGTATGTGGCATCGTCTGCATCATCATCGAGTGGGCCTAAGTCATAGGCCGTGGCCTCATCCGGTGTGATGTCCTCTGGCTCATCCATCTCATCATCCGGAGGTGGCGCTCGTGGGTCGGCGCAAAGGAACTCCGGGTCAGGTAAGAAACAGATGTTCTCTATCGAGCTGAAGTTTGTGAGGTTGGGTTGTGGCAGCTTGAAGAACAGCACGTTTCCCTCAGAACCTGTATGTGGTCTCATCGCGAAGGATGTGGCACAAGATCAGATAGGGAGTATCCACATACTCGATGTTGTAATTGACCGCGTTGACTCGCAAGTTGATCCTGAAGTGCTTGAACAGTGGAGTGAGCAAGGCTGCCGCAGCGATCCTTCTTGTTCTCATTCCGGAGCAGGCAGTCTCTGCGCGAGTAGAATATCCTTGGCAAAAAGGAGGTTGGAGACCATCTTAGCAATCACCCTCAACGTAGGGTTTCTGATCTGGGACTAATATGCCTTGCAGGAGGCGAATGATCTGGTACCGGTTGCGATGAGGTCCCAAAACCTCTCTGTTGGAGTGAACTTGTTCTCCACTGCGACATCCTTTCGCTCATCTGAGATCTCTTATATCTCGTTGAGCTGGTCAAGCGAAAGAGAGCAGAATTTGCCATCGGCCATGAATGAGAAAGAACAATTCTCATATGTTGGCGCTTGAGGGTTTTCGTAGCTGATCTGAGCGGTGGCGAGAGCTTGCCGGATGAGGTCTGGGTAAAGTTCGTACGTCTGGTGGCAGAGGGGAGCAATCCCCATGGCACTGAGCGTCTCAAACACGTCGATGTTAAGCCCAAGAGCAGCGAGGGTCTCTGTGTGACCAAATCGAGTAGGCAAGATCTCAGTGTTGAGGAGTGTGTTGTATCTCTGCGTGGACTCTTTGTCCCACCCTTCGGAGTTGAAGGTGAGGACCATTGGGTCATTGAGATCGATCGGCTGACCCTCTTGTCCCACACGCGGCCATGGGTAAGAGGCCGGGGCATTGTGGCATGGTTGAAGCACGTAGTTCTCACGGGTGATCTTCGGAGTTTTCAATGCCTTTTGCTTTGTTCTCGGAGCCATCTGCAAAACAGAACAATGAATTAAGCATTAGTACCGTTCGTGGGTTGTGTAGAAAACGATGGATCTTTACCCATTCTCAGTTAAACTCAAGTCCATTCAATTTTCAAACAACCCAATCACAACATGAAGAACAACAACCCGTAAATAGCCCTAAACCCTAATCCGCATCAACCAACAATCAACAGCCCCAAAGAACCTTCACATTATCTTTCACAATGAATCTTCTATCTTCCTAGCAATCTTAAGATGAATTTGTTCAAATTCAAAGTATAATGCCGAGAAAAACGATTCAAGTTGCTCAAGAGGGAAAAAGGAAGAACCACGAATCGCGAATTGCATGCGTGATTTGGAGAGAGTTCAGGTTTTACTTTGTTCGGTTGAGAGATTACTGAAAAACTAGATTAAGCTTGAAATCCCAAGGAGTTAGAACCAAAATCGTGATAATAGATTGGGAGTTTAAAGTTTTTGAATTTGGGGTTCTTTTTTTATGGGGAGGAGGTTTGCAGCGACTTTTGTGCTAAGTGGGGGAGTGGGGTGGTTTCCTTAAATAGGCAAACCCTAACCGCTTCGCCATCTCTTTTTTTTTTTTTTTTTTTTTTTTTTTTTTTTATATTTGTGTCGAAAACTTAACTGAAGGAGCAGCTGTTATCCAGCGAGAACAGTCTTTACAGGAGCTCCTGTTCTCCAGCGAGAACAGTCTATGGGTTGTTCCTCCGAGAATCTTCGATTTTCTTTTCCTACAACAGAATTCAAAACGAACTACAAAAGAATTTGAAAGGAAAAATATATATTTACACTCACAAGTGGGTTGCCTCCCACCAAGCGCTCGATTTAAGTCACTAGCTTGACTTTGATCAGTCTATTGAGCTGTGGAGGGATTGCCCAAGGGAATTTCTTCACCTTCTGCGATTGTTGTTTCAGCAAGGTATGGCTTTAGACGCTGACCATTAACGACGAATTCTCTTCCATTCGTATCCAGTAGCACCACTGCTCCATATGGTCTGACCTCCTTGACATTGAACCCTCCGGACCATCCGGATTTCAACTTCCCAGGGAACAGCTTCAGCCTGGAGTTGAAGAGCAAGACTCGATCATTCGGTTCAAAGCTTCTGCTGATGATCCGCTTGTCATAATAGGCCTTGGTCTTTTCCTTGTAGATTTTCGTTCTTTCATAAGCCAGGTGCCTGATCTCTTCAAGTTCGTGAATCTGGATGGTACACCTCTCCTGGGCTGATTTGATATCGAAGTTGAGTAGTTTGACAGCCCATGCCGCCTTATACTCGAGTTCCACAGGAAGGTGACAGGCCTTGCCATAGACCAGATGATATGGAGTGGTCCCTAGTGGCGTTTTGTCGCCTGTTCTGTAAGCCCATAGCTCATCATCTAATTTTAGAGACCAGTCCTTGCGTGTAGTTCCGACTGTTTTCTGCAGGATACTCTTGACCTCTATATTAGACACTTCCACTTGGCCACTTGTTTGATGATGGTAAGCTGTAGCAACTTTATGCTTGACACCGTTCTTCTTCAAGAGGCCTTGGAAAACCTTGTTGATGAAGTGAGTGCCTACATCGCATATGACCATTCTAGGTACTCCAAACCTTGGAAAGATGATGGTTTTAAACATTTTGGTTACAACCCGTGCGTCATTGGTCGGGCTGGCGATTGCCTCTACCCACTTGGAAACATAATCCACCCACTAGAATGTACTCTTTCTTATACGATGGTGGGAATGGTCCCATGAAGTCGATCCCCCAACAGTCGAACACCTCGATCTCGAGTATGAAGTTCTGGGGCATCTCGTTCCGCTTGCTAATGTTCCCTTGTCTTTGGCATGAATTGCACTTGGAGATGAAAGCTTGTGCATCATGGAACATTGTTGGCCACCAGAAACCGGCTTGCAAGACCTTGGAGACGGTCTTGAATGCCGCAAAGTGCCCGGCGTAAGAAGAACCGTGGCGGTTATGCAGGATCTCTGGAATTTCAGCTTCTGGAACACATCGTCGGAACACTCCATCCTTGCAGTGTCGATACAAGAACGGTTCATCCCAAAAGTAGAGTTTTGCATCCCTCAGGAATTTCCGCTTCTCGTTCCCAGTAAACTCAACTAGTCCCTTCTCTGAAGATAAAAAATTAGCTATCTCAGCGAACCAAGGTAGGTGGGAATATCTCTTCTTTATAGCAGCAATAAAGTGTTCCTGGTCTGCGGAACAGTCGGCGGAACAATCGGAGAAACTTTATGCGGAACAATCAGCAGAACAGTCTGGGGCGTGGGTATCTTGTCTGTTCTCGGCATACAGACCAATCGCGTAGACTTGTTCTTCAGGGAGACTGTCATCAAGAGTGGTCTCT
Organism: Brassica oleracea var. oleracea; assembly: GCF_000695525.1. Classification (NCBI taxonomy): domain Eukaryota; kingdom Viridiplantae; phylum Streptophyta; class Magnoliopsida; order Brassicales; family Brassicaceae; genus Brassica; species Brassica oleracea. The sequence goes on from NC_027756.1 coordinate 27,397,666, forward strand.
TCGTCGATCTTCATTCTTGACAAATGGTCGGCGACTCCATTCTCAATCCTTTTTTTTATTTGATCTCAAGGCCGAATTCCTAGAGTAGGAGGATCCATCAGAGCAGGCGTGGTTTGGCAGCTTTCTTCGTCAGCAAGTACCTCAGAGCTGTGTGATCTGTGTGCACTATCACTTTAGAACATACTGGAAAATGGCTAAAAGCTCCTTCTTGGTTGTGCCATATCGGCATTAGGCTTCATCCATCGTCCTGCTCGCGTAGTAGATCACATGCAGTTTCTTATCTTTTCTCTGTCCTAGCACTGCTCCTTCTGCGAAATCACTCGCATCTGTCATGATCTCGAAAGGTAAGTCCCAGACCGGAGGCTGAATAACCGGTGCACTAATCAAGGCTCCTTTTATAATGTGGAAAGCAGTCAAACAGTCGCTATCAAACTCGAATTTGGTGTCCTTGCAGAGCAGTCTCGTGAGTGGTCTTACGATCATTGAGAAAGCCTTGATGAATCCCCTGTAAAAACCAGCGTGTCCCAAGAAACTCTTGATTCCCTTGACTCATGTTGGCGGCTGCAAGCTCATCATCACCTCAATCTTTGCCTTGTCGACTTCGATCCCCTTCTTAGAGATCTTGTGCCCGAGAACAATCCCATCCTTGACCATGAAGCGGCACTTCTCCCAGTTCAGTACTAGATCCTTCTCCTCGCAGCGCTGCAACACCCTGCACTAGTTTTTCAAACAAACAGAAAAAGAGCTTCCATAGACACTAAAGTCATCCATGAAAACTTCCATTATGTCTTCAATCAGGTCAGTAAAAATAGACATCATGCAACGTTGAAAGGTCTCAGGAGCATTGCACAAGCCGAATGGCATTCTCCTGTATGCAAACGTGCCATATGGGCATGTGAACGTCGTCTTCTCCTGATCATCAGGGTGGATAGGGATCTGAAAGGAACTTGAATAACCATCTAAAAAGCAATAGTATGAGTGGTTAGCCAACTGTTCAAGCATCTGATCAATGAAAGGTAAAGGAAAGTGATCTTTACGAGTCGCAACATTCAATTTCCAAAAATCTATGCACATGCAATGTCCAGTTACTGTTCGAGTCGGGATTAATTCATTCTTCCTATTTGTTATGACAGTTATTCCACCTTTCTTAGGAACTACAAGAACAGGGCTAACCCAGTTACTATCAGAGATAACATAGATCACACCAACCTCTAGAAGTTTCATTATCTCTTTCTTTACAACATCTTTAAGATTTGGATTTAACCTCCTCTAATGTTCTATAGAAGTCATCGATTCATCTTCTAGGTGTATTCTATACATGCAAAGATCAGGTGAGATGCCATGAATGTAAGCTAGTGAATAACCTAGTGCCTTACGGTACTTTCTTAGCTCACACAAAAGTTTAGATGTTTCCACATTGGTCAGTTCAGAGTTCACAATAACAGGATAAGTGGAATTTGGCCCTAAGAACGTGTACATGAGCCCTGTAGGGAGTGATTTGAGCTCGATCTTTGGAGCTTTCAGTTCGCTCCATGGATCGTCGAGTTGCATGTTCGGCTTAGTAGCGTCTTTCAAAGCGACTGCTCCAGTGGCATCGCTCTCATTGCTCTCGTCTTTCTCCCCCAGACTTAGATAGGCGACAAGCCTTTCCATGCTTTTGGCAGGGTCAAGCATCTTGTCGTAGCCATCCGTGTCCACGCTCATGACGTTATGCTCTGTCTCAGAACTGATCAGGGCTAGCTCGAGTGGATCGTCGGTCAGGATTTCCTCAATCATGCCTTCTTGAGGGAATAGCGCCTGATCTTTATCCTCAACGGTTTAGGTCTGCGTATCTAGCATTGGTTTCTTCAGCAATTTTTTCATTTCAAACTTCATCGCAATGTCTCCTAGGTGAAGATCAATCCTTCCTTGTCGAACATCAATGATCGCACCAGCTGTGCACAAGAAAGGACGACCTAGGATGAGTGGCTCTCTCGGTTCTTCTTCAACCTTCAGAACCACAAAAGCTGTCGGAACAAACGTGTTACCCACTCGGACATGAAGGTCTTCCAGAATACCCACCGGTGACTTGACTGATCTATCGGCGAACGCCAGGGAGATTCTTGTCGACTTGAAGTCTGAGAAGCCCAGTCGTTTTGCCACGGAGTAAGGCATGAGATTGATGCTGGAACCCATATCATATAGAGAACAAGCGAATACGGTTCTCCCAATTTGTATGGAGAGAACAAACTTGCCTGGATCATCCAATTTCTTAATTGGCTTGTTATGAAGTACCGCAGTGCACTTTTTTAAAACCATCAATAGTTCACTGTCTCCAGTTACCTTGCCATAGATCAACCCTTTCATCAAGCTGGTATCATCTGGATCGCATCCACAAGAGGTAACTTGATAGTTAGATCCTCTAGCATCTTTTTACACTTGGTCTCCTCCCGATCCTTACGAGATGTCTTTGCCGGAACAGGATATGGAACCTTAGGGGTGTATTCGCGCGGAGGAACAAGATCAACGGGTTGAGCGACAGGGGTTGGATCAGTCTCAGCAGACTGTTCCAGTTCCTCGTCAGACAAAGGGGGTGGTTCAGATCGTGGTTGCTCACCCTCCTTTTGCTTACCCTTTTCCGCTGCTGATAACTTCTTGGGAATTGTATCCGGTAGGGTTCTTTCACTCCTCAGTGCTACGACATTGCATTCCTTAGGGTTTTTATCGGTCTTTCCAGGTAGAGTACCTTGCTGCCTCTTAATGATCTCGGCTGTCTGCGCGATCTGAACATCCATCTGGCGCATATGACTAGCTATGTTATCATATTTGGTACTCAAGTCATTGAACATGTGGTTCATCTTAGAGTTGAAGTCCGTGGTGACTTGATTCAACGCTTTCCCTTGAATTTGCTGACCCTGGAGCAACTGATGCATCATCGTCGCTAGACCCTTTAACTCGTCTTGCGGAGCAATCTCTGGCGAAGGAGCGGTCTATTGAGCAGTTTGCTGTTTCTGGTTTTGGAACTGGTTGTGCTGCGCTTGGCTCAGGACATATGTTCATCCCTGGTATGGTTTCTGATAGCCGATGTTCTGCCCTTGACTGTTCTGCACGTTGTCAACCGGTTTGTCAACCTTGGGATACGCAAAGAGTTGAGGATTGTTCCTAATGTTGGGGTTCGGGTGGTAGTTTTTGTACTGCCATCCTTGTCCATTAACGTAGCTCACTTCTTGCTGATCATACACAGTATTGTCTCCTTCAGGTGTAGCGTCTGAAACATTGTTCTCTGATGCAGCTTCCTCCATGATGAACACTTGGCTCTGATTACCCTTCAACAGCTGGTCAACCTTGGCCGCGAGGTCGTCTATGCTCTTTACGCTTTTGGAGCGATCATACTCCTTGTTCTTGTTGAGGGAGCTGGACGTTATATGTTCAATCAGTGCGAATGCACCATGTGTTGTTTGTGTCATGAAATCCCCATTGCTCGAGGAATCTAGAGCATTGCAAAACTCATAGCTCACTTCATCATAGAACACTTCCAGTATATAGTCATCCTCAAACCCATGGTGAGGGCACTCCCTTCGGTATTCCTTGTAATGCTCCCAAGCATCATAGAAAGGTTCGTCGGTCTTTTGCTTGAAATTCGAGATCTTATGCCTCAGAGCTGCAGTTTTGGACTTCGTGTAGAAGTGGCTTAAGAACGCTGCTCTGACTTGTTCCCATGTAGTGAGCGTACCGGTTGGGAGCGAGTCAAGCCAGCGAGCTGCTTGCCCTTCCAAGGAGAATGGGAACAACGTGGATTTGAGGTAGTCTGGTGGCACTCCATTTGCCCGAGAGAATTTGCAGACTCTCTCGAAGTTCTCGATGTGGTCCAAATGGATTTCAGCAGCGAGACCGTTAAACGTTTTCTTCTGCACCAAGCTGATCAAAGCAGGTTTGATTTCATAATCCTGTCAAGTGCAGGGAGGAGGGATGATGGCGGAGCGAGTGCTGGGGAATTTTTGCGGAAGGTTCCGCTCTCCGATGGGAGTGCCTTGTTGCTCGACTTGCTGAGCAGCAAAGTCGGCGGCTGCTTGGCGAGCAGCTTCTTGTGCATTGATGGTCTGCTGCATCTGCTGCATCTGTTGTTGCATGAGCGCCATTGCAGCAGTGAGATCATCTTGGCCTCCTTGATCAACCATTGTGGTGTTAGTAGGCCGTGGTTGTTGACGGTTCTGTTTTTCTAATCTTGCGAGCTCTTCGTTACTTAGCGTGAATAATGTTCCTTGTGCGTTGCTCCGAGTATGTCTACTGGTCATGCACATGGATCATTAGCTGAAACAAAGAGAGAACAGCAAGTTAGATGTTTTAGACTAAATATAGAACTGAAAAACAAAGGTAAAATATCTGGTCCCTGGCAACGGCGCCAAAACTTGATACACTAAAACTGAACCTTTCCTACTGTCAAGTTAACAGTGGTAATTGTAGTATTTGAGATTCAATCCAGAGGACCAGTCTATACTTTATTCTTATAAGTTTTCAACTTAGCTAAAACTAAAAGTGGGGTTTTGAATTAAGTTGTGACATGCAAGTAAAGTAAATGATTTCAGATGATTAAAATTTAATATTAGAGATAAGCCGATCTAGGGTTTCTCATTGGGTGTCAAGCTCAACCAAACATTTATTCAAGCTCCTTAAAACACAATCTAAAACACGGATCACTCTTAGTAGAACAACCCACTGTCGTGGTGCTGTTCCTTTGCGGTTCGACCTTGATACCTAAACTGTCGTTTGGATCAAGGATCGATCACAAGTAACAGAGATCAAGTCCGATAGGTTCACCAAGCACTCTGGTATCTACTTTCGCTGACTAGAGATGCGCAGCTCGTTCATTCAATATCAAGCAAACTACTACACGGTTAATGAGTGGATTAAACCTAAGATCTAGCGGTAAGTGATCAGGTTTAAGCTAGCACTAAGAGCTGAGTGGAACGGAGACACAATAGAGTTGCTTATTTATGTTTAGTCTTGCGATTAACACCCTAGAACCCTAGACAAGCTAGCTGACTACTCAGCCATAACACAAGATGAACAAGACATGATAACTGAATAATACTGCATATAAATCAAAGCTAAATCAATAGGGTTCAGGATGATCTTCTCTGTCAAGAAGAGGAGCCGTGTGGGAACCGAAATTCACACCGTCGAGATTTGTTAATCGGAGGAAAGCCAAGCTAACCTAGCCTTCCCTGAAGGTCCCGGTTATCTGCTGGGCCATGCACAACACAATCAATTTGAAAGAGTCGAAAGTAATAAATCGTAAAAGAGCGAAAAGAGAACAAAGAGGTCTTATTTCCGAATTCGCGTTTGAGCGTGAACAATAGGTAAGATCCTAGGCCACGAGAGCTGTCAGTACGTTCGCTAGTCTAGCCACCCAAGTTCTAACCTAGTCGAGTCGCAGCTCGGTAGTATAAACGGAAAAATGCCTAAATTGCTCTAAGTATTAAGTTTGCTCTGAGAAAGCTCTCTCCTGCTCCTCGCCTTAAGCCCTCCTTATATACTCTCTTTAGGTCGGTTTGCACCTTTTCCTGGGCTGGATTCATCGCGAGATGGGCTTTTCCATTTTTTGTCACCCTTCATGATTATCTTCGGAAACTTGACATTTATCTTTTCCTGCGAA
>NC_027756.1:27403340-27405760 GCF_000695525.1 Brassica oleracea var. oleracea
AGTGGGCCGTTTAGCCGCGGTTCAGGCCCCTTTTGGGCCGTTTTGGGGCTTAGACGTTTTTACGATTTTTCCTAAGAAACAGCCATTGGTTTTTCTGAAAGGATTCCAATTCCCCGTATAGTTAAGGCAACTGGTGTTCAAGCAAACCATAGCCGTTTTTTTGCGGCAGGCGGGAATCCGTTTCAACGACCAAATTTTTATAACTTTTCCCGAAGTCTTTCTTTGATAATCCTAAGCGAGACGAGACATGGGTATTGCGTCCGAGGGCCCGAGGATTGTGTTACGGGAACTTAGGCGAGGATGCACAGTTTCGGGACAGGAGGTCGGTCCTCGCCCATGGGCGAGGTGACCTCGGTGCGGGTCATCCTCTCCCATGGGTGAGGTGACCTCGGTGCGGGTCGTCCTCGCCCATGGGCGAGGCGACCTCGGTGCGGGTCGTCCTCACCCATGGGCAAGGTTACCCGTGTTGAGACGGTCGTCGCCCTAGGGTGAGGTGGTCGGACCTTGATTTCGATTGAGACCTCATCCAGACTGATCCTCTTCTCGACGTTTCTCGGTTCTCATCCGCGAAAAACTGTCTTGTACTTGATTTAACCATATTTCGGGAATGTCTAATTTTCAAGGATCGATCGAGAGTTGGTTTTCCGGTAACTTTCAGGCATTGATTCCGTCATGACCGGTTTTGACCCCAACAGTTAGCCCCCAGCTAGCTAGGATCCGTGGACCTGGGTGAGAGGTCCTAGCTTGCGGTATGACTTGTTTTGGTGGAATTAGACGTAATCGTTTGCCGAAAGTCCGAGAATGAATAGTAACTTTTTTTTTCCTATATATAAGTGGAGTAAGGTTTTTCATAGTCTTTATTAACTTCTCTTCACAAGAAAATTTCTCCAAGGTAGAAATTTCTCTTATCCTCTCTCTCTTTACCTTTGTGTCAAAGTTTTAGTCTTTCAAAAAATGACTTCAAGAAAGAGATCCTCTAAGAAAAATACTTCCCCTCAATCATCTTCTGGCAATCCTTGTACCAATGAGGAGATTGTTCCCAAAGAGGAATTCGAGGTCGAGCAAGAAGAGATGGAAGCGTACTGGGACGCTTTATGCGGTTCGATAACTCCTCAGCCCGAAGTCTTCTATCCGGCTATCCCACAAGACCCGCGACGCAGCTTGATCTTACCCTTCCGAGCAGGACCTCTCCCGCCTATCTTAAGACCCTTCAGGAGTTTTACAGAGTCCCGAGCGGGGTTGTGTTTCGAGTCCCGGTGCATGGGGATAGTGCGGAGGATCCCCCTGAGGGATTCTTCACATGCTACGATGCGTTCCTGACACGTTTTCGCATGTGGTTCCCGATTCCTGAGGCCATCGTCCGCACACTCGACCGTTTTGAGCTGTCGATCAGTTAGCTAAACGTTGCGGCATTGCAGAACTTTCTTGGTGTATTGATCCTGAGCTACAAGCTCGGAATGGACCTCAGCCCCGATGACTTTGAAGGGCTATGGTCGACACGAAAGACCTCGATTGACTACTCACACCGTATGGCTCCTAAGAGACATATGTCCATAATCCAGGGGCATACTTCAAATGCCAAGGGATGGTTCGAGCGTTTTTTTTATGTTCGAATTGATGGCGCATCCGTCGAGGAGAACTGTCTCCCCTTGTTCTGTGGCAAATGGAGCTTTCATCATGGTACGATGGTTGGAAATTTGGTTCGTATAGATACTCGGAGGTATCTAACGCATTTTTTTTTTCTGTGAACAGTATCCTCCCCGCGACCCGCAGGGACCTGTTTGCTAAGCGCAATCTTCTCCGCAACGGTCCGTTCTTTTGGGATTCCTTCACCCTAGACAGGAACTGGAATGCAATGGCGCTCTACCGATCGCAAGGCATCTTCCGACCTTTACGTGCATTGGATATGGACGAGCCACACCCTGACGCTGTTCCCGATCAGAGCGAGAGAGTTAGGCCCCGAACGGACAAGGGAAGGTTCTCGGTTGATCAACGGGGTTTAGTCTCTGAAAAATTATTTTTTTGGCGAGTCTTTGTTTGTCGCTTCCATGTTAGACCCTTGATTCGTGTAGGGAATGCGGGTCTTTAATTCAGCACTTATTGACGAAAGTTTCAGAGAGGCGCGTCTTTCGCACTTCAAGGCCGAAGAGATCGAGAGGAAGTTCATCCGTTTTCAGAACGAGGTTGCGGAAAGAGAGCGCAGACAGGCTGAGTCCCATTCCCGAGCTCTCATTCGTGCGGAGAGGAAAGGGAGGAGGGCGATTGCTGCTTAGTTAGTGAGGAGAGCTACATTGTTTGATGCTGAGTTCAGGAGTTTCAAGAACGGTCAAGACTACGTGGGTGACTTCCGCGAATGCCGCGGTTCGGTTGGTACCCTTTGGAAGTCGCAGAACGCTGATTTCTCTTTTCTCTCCGAGGTC
>NC_027756.1:27405871-27406432 GCF_000695525.1 Brassica oleracea var. oleracea
GACGAGGGAGGAGAAGTGGATCAGCCCGCGGACTCATTTGGAACCTCGATGTCCGGGTATCTTGACCTTGATCTCTGAAGCTCGTCGGGATTGTTTTCCCTTTGCTTTTATCCCAAGATTTCGTGTAGTGTTTTAGGCCGAGTGTGGCCGTTCATTATTTGAGTGTGCTATGGCCTTGCAAGGTCCTTTGACTATGTATGCGGGACTGGCCATTGGTGGCTTCGAATCCCAGCCGCTCTGCGGCGAATGTTCTTTTAGCATTCTATGGGTTTTAGTTTATACTTATGCCAAGTGTCGAGGAAAAGACACGAGTAGTCACTACGTATCTTAACTCTTAATTTGCCGTTCCGTTCGTTTGCTCTTTCGAGGGTATTCGAAAACGTTTAGGAGTTTTACGAAGTTTCGTGAGCGTTTTAGATGTGGACGATGAGACATGTTTTAAGATCTCGTATCAGTTTCGATATAATGCCTTAAGATGTTAATGGACCAATAGGACTGGGTTTAGGGCAAGACCTAGGTTTACTTTTGGCTCTAAGGCTATGCGACGACTAATCGGCTTTC
>NC_027756.1:27406485-27409502 GCF_000695525.1 Brassica oleracea var. oleracea
CGCCGGCTTATATGACTTGTGTGGGAAGAATCGAGCACTCTCCAGAGCACGTCTGGTGTGCTGACCAAAATTTCGGATTTTCTTGTATAGTGCGCTATGGTATCCTTGTCGGATGTAAGAGAACCTTTAGTTTTTATGAAAGGTTTGACTACGAGTTTTTTTTTAGAGAACGTTTTGGACTTGTCCTTCAGGGCCAATCGACGGGCATTTTGTATTTTAGAGTCACAGATGGACTGTGTATTTGGATAATATCTTTCAAGAAATATTTGCGACGTCTCGCTTTCTCGAAGATATGTCTTTTGCTGTGAGATGGCTACGATCTTCGTTTTTATAGAAGATGCGTTTTTCCGGTCTTGCTTGACCATGAGTATGTGTGAATTATGTAGGAATTAGTTTTCGTCCAAGGACTGCTTGGATGGTATGCCCTTATCTTGGGCGTTTCTTAGGCCAACCTTAGATTACTGTGACTTATTGCAAGTGAATCGTGAGATCGGAAGAAGGTAGAATTTATCGAAAAAGTTTCGAAAATATCAAGTACATTCATGGATATTTCGAATTTTGTGGGAGTATACGAGTATACGTACCCACTCCCCCCTCTTTTTTAACGAGGGGGATAGCTGAACTTGTCGATATGACAAGCTGCCTATGTACCTTTTCGAATATCAAGTCATCTCGTAGTTCTGCTTGTTGCTGTGGGTGTTCCTACTCGCTGGATGGGATCATTACGGTTACTTCAGCCGTTGGGGATTCAGTTGGATCGACGACCGTTTCAGGAGTCGGGCTGTCTGCTGGCAAGGCGATGGACTCGGGGACTATGTCGCTGTCTGGAGTCGTTGCCTGGTCGGGTGATTCTGGATCACTTTTTATGGAGCTCTCGGGAGCATTTTGAGCTTTCCTAGCCCGCTTTAGGTTGACCGCGGGGGTGTTCCGAGTTTGTCGTAGTTTATGCTCGGCCAAGAACAGAGCCTAGACTGTTTCTGGCATCCCTAGGTTACCGCTGTTCCGTTTGGAGTTGGGAACTTGATGCCAAGTCGACGATACCGCTTTCATGGCATTGATCCAAGGAGTTCCCATGATGACATTGTAGATGGCCGGGTTATCGACTACCGCAAAGTCAATGATTTTCGTCGCCTCTTTAGCCATCACTGGGAGTTTGATTGATCCGAGGGTCATTGACGTTGCACCTGAGAAACCGGTGAGAGGTGTTGGTTCCGCGACGACTTCTTCAAAATCAATGTTCATCCTCCGGAGGGTATAACCGAAGATGATGTTGACTGCACTTCCCGTGTCGATAAGGATCCTTCCCACTTCCAGGTCTCGGATTACCAGATCGATAACCAATGGGTCGCAGTGAGGTTTGTCGATTCCTGTGGTTTCTCGCTCTTCGAAGATGATCTTATCGTTAAGGGCGTCGTCGGTTGGGGACCGAGCCAGCCAGCTTGAACTCGTCTCAGCCTTTCGTCCATAAGCTTTGATCGATGAGATCGAATCGCGATAGAATTGCGATTCCCCGATGATCATGCTCGCCCTTCGACGGTTGCTGTGTTTCCTCGGTCATCCTGCCTCCTTTCGCGTTTCTCGCCCAACTGATTTTCGCGGGTGTCGTTTTTGGGAGACTCTTTATCATATTTGGGAGAGCGATCGGAATCCAGGAGGAGGTCTTTTATGCATGTGACCTTCGAAATTTCGTCGGCGAGGAGCTCCGCAGCAAGCCTTGCGCCGAGAACCTTGTAGTTCATAGTGGAATGACCTCTGGTCGGGTGGAACTCGCAGTAGGAATTATCCTTGAACTGGTTCCTGGTATTTCCAGAAGTCTTTCCCTGTTCGGAGTTGATAGCGTAATTATTCTCGCCCTGGAGATCTTCTCCCACGTGGTGGACATACCTGTCGTTACGAGGGTTTTTCCTTCTCGCGGACGTCTTCTGCGGGTTGTACTTCTGGGGAGGACTTTCATCTCTTCTTCCATCATGGTGAAGTCCGTTGCCTTGTGAAGAGCGTCCTGGATTGTTGTCGGTCTTTCAAGGGATATCTATTGTCGGAGTTTCGACCTGTACCAGAGAGTTTTCCGCAAAGCGTCGACTGCCACTTTGTTGCTGATTCCAGTGACTCTTGCCATTACCAGCTTGAACCTATTCATGAATTTGCGGAGTGGTTCGTCTTCTCTTTGAGATAGATTCCAAAGGTCGACGTCTGAGGTTTCCCTGTCCATGAACATGGAATACTGTTTGAGATACTCCGAGGCGAGCTGACGGAAATTTCCGATGGAGTTTCGTTTCAGACGAGAAAACCATTCGAGCGCGGCTCCTTTGAGGTTTTCGACAAAGAGGAGGCAGTAGCCAGCGTCTCGTTCGCGTTCCTTGAGTTTGCACCTTCCAATCGCGATCTGGAAAGACTGCAGATGCGCCTTCGGGTCGGTGGTGCCATCGTAGATGCGAATTTTGATCTTCCCAGGATCTGAGATGTTAGTTTTCGTGATCCGGGCAGTGAACGGAGTTTTCCGCGCTTCCTCAAGAAGTCTGTCGATCTCGGGTGCAGCGCTTGTCGCGTGGTGAATCTGCGACTTTACCGCCTTGACTTATGCTGCAGTTTTTGTGATGTACTCGCGGAGATCATGGATCTCATCAGGATTTCTAGCAGCCTGGCGAACCTGTCGGCGTTGGCTGCGGCGGACTGGCTTCGCGTTCTTCTCGGATGGACGTTGGCACCTCCGTCCGAGTGATCGGGCTGGTCCCTTATGTCCAGATCGATCTGCTTGATATCGCCTCCTTCGTTGCTCCTTTCGGGAGGTGGAAGGTTCTCCGCGGTCGGTTGTGCGCCTGGCGGGACTGTTTCGTCAGGGTTTTGATCTGAAGAATCATTGTCTGCCCGTGTGGCCCGATCGCTTGGAGTCTCGAAATCGAGTCTTCTGCCGCTGCGGGCTCTTGTGTCACCGCGCGGGTTTTTACTCTTGGCCTTCGCCGTTAAGGTTTCCACCTCTTTTGCGAGAGAGGCCACGAGCTTTCCTTGTTCGTCCGACT
>NC_027756.1:27409573-27412540 GCF_000695525.1 Brassica oleracea var. oleracea
AGGCGAACATTTCTTTCATCTGGTCCAGTATCACGGCGTTCATAGTGACCGTGGATACGTTTCCAGCTGGAGTTCTTTCAGCGTTGGCATTGACGGAAGACCCGTCATGCATTTACTTGTCTTTATCAGCGTCGATCGTCATACATATCTGAGCGTGTGCGGTTGCGTGAGAGATAGATCCGTACCCCCCCCCTCCTTCTAGGGCCAAACTGTGGGAACCGGAATTCACACCGTCGAGATTTGTTAATCGGAAGAAAGCCAAGCTAACCTAGCCTTCCCTGAAGGTCCCGGTTATCTGCTGGGCCACGCACAACACAATCAATATGAAAGAGTCGAAAGTAATAAATCGTAAAAGAGCGAAAAGAGAACAAAGAGGTCTTATTTCCGAATTCGCGTTTGAGCGTGAACAATAGGTAAGATCCTAAGTCGGAGCTCGAGCCAAGCTCGGTCGCAACATAGCGACCGAGCATTCGTTCCGCTCGGTCGCTACGTAGCAACCGAGCTCGAGCCGAAGCTCGGTCGCTACGTAGCAACCGAGCTCGAGCCGAAGCTCGGTCGCTACGTAGCAACCGAGCTCGAGCCGAAGCTCGGTCGCTACGTAGCAACCGAGCTCGAGCCGAAGCTCAAGTTTCCGCGGATAAATACGAAATTTTGAAGATAATTACGATGATAGGAAAAAATGGAATATCTCCATTTTTACGCTATGGCGGCTTTAGGGCAGAAGAGGAAAAACATAAACCGACCGAGGAGTCAGTATATAAGGAGTCCTAGGCGAGAGGCATGGAGGGGGAGCTTTTTCTCAAAGCAAACTTAGCACATAGAGCAATTAGGCATATTTCTGTTTTTGTTATTCGAACTGCGACTCAACTAGGTTATTGCCGTCTTAGGATTTTAGAACTAGGAATCTCGCCGACAGCTCTCGTAGCCCAGGCTCTTACCTTGTTGTAATGCTCAAACGCGAATTCAGGATAAGATCTACTTTGCTCTCTTTTCGATTTTTTATACTTTATCGTTGTTATTCTTGTGTTCTGATTGTTTGGCGTGTGGCATTAGCAGATATCCGGGACCTCTGGAAAATTAGGGTTTTCCTAGTTTCCTTATTTTGACGGAAATCGACAGTGCGAATTTCGGTTCCCACAGTTTGGTGCTAGAAGGAAGGGGGGTACGGATCAATCTAACCCGTAAAAGCCACTCAACGATCAGGAACGATATGCAAGACTCAACGTGCGCGAACGTCATCTCGTTCAACGGGGGAGCAATGGTCGATCGAGCCAAACCTCGAAACGATCTCTTTGTTAATCTCCTTGTTATCGAACTGACGATCTGAGATATCGACGTCGCTAGGGTGCTAATCGACACCGGAAGTTCGGTCGATATCATCTTCAAAGATACTCTCGAGAAAATGGGGATCGATCAATCCGAAATCGTGAAATACCCTACCCCACTAGTGGGACTTTCGGGAGAAACGACCATGGCCTACGGGTCGATTAATGTTGCAGTCAAAGCCGGAACCGTGACAAGAGTCACAGAGTTTCTAGTCGTTGACCGTCCCGCATCTTACAACGTTATCATGGGAACGCCCTGGTTGAACACCATGCGCGCCATCCCATCAACGTACCATCTTTGCCTCAAGTTTCCAACCCCTAACGGAGTCGAGGTAATATGGGGAAACCCTTTCCCCAAGAGTATCACATGTGTGTTACGCCGCAGAAAAAAAACGAAAAAGACCACACCTCGAGACCACTCCTAGAAAAACGGAGAAAAAGATCTCCAACCAGGATTCGCAAAGTCAAGATTCGGCTGAACTCTTCTGGCAGTCTCGTAACATCACGGCCCTAGAGGAAAAACGCAAACCAACTTGTGAACCTGTGGTCACAGTCTGTCTCGACGAAGAATCTCCGGAATGATGCGTCAAGATCGGAGCCAATCTCCGCGAGCGTTTGAGGACAGAGCTCATAACCTGTCTAAAAAGAACCTCAATACTTTCGCATGGGCCATGGAAGATATGCCAGGGATCGACATTAACATAACGTGTCACGAATTAAAAATCGATACGACCTTCAAACCCGTCAAACAAAAAAAGGCGAAAGCAAGGACCTGAACGGGCTTCCGCGGTAAACGACGAGGTTGAAAAATTGCTCAAAGTCGGGTCAATAACGGAAGTGAGGTATCCAGACTGGCTCGCTAACCCTGTAGTAGTCAAAAAGAAAAACGGAAAATGGCGAGTTTGCGTGGATTTTACCGACCTAAACAAGGTCTGTCCAAAAGATAGTTTCCCTCTGCCACATATCGATCGATTAGTAGAAGCATCTTTCATGGACGCCTTCTCAGGTTACAATCAAATTATGATGAACCCTGACGATCGCGAGAAGACTGCGTTCATTACCGATCACAGAACCTATTGCTACAAGGTAAAGCCTTTCGGCCTCAAAAACTCTGGTGCAACTTACCAACGACTCGTGAACTGTATGTTCTTCAAACAACTCGGTAAAACGATGGAAGTTTATATCGACGACATGCTCGTCAAATCCCTCCAAGCAAAGGATCACGTTTCACATCTCGAGGAATGTTTCGCGCAGCTAAATTCCCATAACATGAAGCTCAACCCGACAAAATGCAGGTTTGCCGTAGCATTAGGGGAATTCCTCGGTTACCTAGTCACATTCCGCGGCATCGAAGCTAATCCAAAACAGATCAACGCACTGATCGAGATGGCTTCACCGAAGAATAAGCGGGAAGTCCAAAGGCTGACCGGTAGAGTCGCGACACTTAACCGGTTTATTTCACGATCAACGGACACGTGCCTGCCCTTCTACGATGTCTTACGGGGAAATAAAAAAATCGAGTGGTCAGAAGAATGCAAAAACGCTTTCCAACAGCAGAAGCGGTATTTAGCTTCCCCTCCAGTCCTCGCAAAACCCATGGAGGGGGAACCTTTGTTCTTGTACATCGCTGTGTCGGCAACAG
>NC_027756.1:27412547-27413159 GCF_000695525.1 Brassica oleracea var. oleracea
AGCATGCGCGGTCGTAACATCGGCCCAAAAACTAAGACCATATTTCCAATCTCACACGACCGTCGTCCTCACGACTTTTCCCCTACGGACGATTCTGCATAGCCCGAGTCAATCGGGCCGGTTGGCAAAATGGGCGGTCGAATTGAGCGAGTACGATATCGAGTACCGACCGAGAACGAGCGCAAAATCACAAGTTCTGCAGACTTCTTGGTCGAACTACCGACAGAGACCATGACCAACGAGGAACCAAATTCCACTTGGCTCCTCCACGTCGACGGATCCTCATCCAAGCAGGGATCAGGCATCGGAATTCGCCTCACATCTCCGACGAACGAGATCTTAAAGCAGTCATTCAGGCTGGAATTCCACGCCTCAAACAACGAGACCAATTACGAAGCACTCATCGCAGGGGTGCGTTTGGCTCACGGCTTGAAGATACGAAACATCCACGCTTACTGCGACTCCCAGTTAGTGGCAAGTCAGTTCAGCGGAGAGTATGAAGCCAGGGATGAACTGATGGACACGTACCTCAAACTGGTCCAAAAACTAGCTCAAAAGTTGGACTATTTTGCCCTTACACGAATTCCCCGTTCTGAAAACGTCCAGGCAGAT
>NC_027756.1:27413307-27414539 GCF_000695525.1 Brassica oleracea var. oleracea
TCAGATTACGGCTGCGATACCCCATGGCTGCAGACTATTCGAGACTATATTATCAACGGACAGCTGCCCACCGAGAAATGAACAGTCTGCAAAGTCCAAATACAGGCTGCGCGCTACGTAACAGTGGACGGCGAAATTTACAAATGGATATTCTCCGAACCACTCATGACGTGCCTGGAAGGGGAAAAAGCAAGAAAAGTGATGGAAGAAGTACATTATGGGTCCTGCGCCAATCATTCCGGCGGAAGATCGCTGGCAGTGAAGATCAAACGCCATGGATACTACTGGCCAATAATGATCGGAGATTGCAAGAAGTTAGCACGAAAATGCGAAAAATGCCAGAGGCATGCTCCAACCATCCGACAACCAGCCGAAGTTCTCTCCTCCATCACATCGCCCTATCCTTTTATGCGCTGGGCCAGGGACGTCGTTGGTCCCCTTCATAATTCAAAGCAAAAGCGTTTCCTTTTAGTCCTCACCGATTTCTTTTCAAAGTATAAAAGATGTCCAAGTCGAAAGTTTCGTATGTAGAAACATCATCTGTAGGCATGGAGTTCCTTACGAAATCGTAACCGATAATGGATCTCAGTTTATCTCCACCCGGTTCGAGGCGTTCTGTGAAAAATGGAAGATACGACTTAACAAGTCGACGCCCATGTATCCGCAGTGTAACGGGCAAGCTGAAACGATTAATAAAACAATTCTCGACGGATTAGAGGCCAAAAAAGTCTGGTTGGCCGACGAACTCGAGGGAGTCCTCTGGTCCCACCAAACCACCCCGAGGTGAGCAACAGGAGAAACCCCTTTCGCTCTGGTGTACGGAACGGAATGCTTGATTCCCGCAGAAGTAGAGTTCCCCGGTGTTCGAATAAGATTACTTCCCGAACGAGAGGAGCTCAACAACGCGATGCTCCTCGACGATCTCGATCTCATTAACGAGCGCCGAGATCGAGCGCTCATCCGAATCCAAAATTCCCAACACGCAGCCGCTAAGTACTACAATTCCAACGTACGGAATCGCAGATTTAATCAAGGAGATCTGGTCCTTCGCAAAGTCTTCCAAAACACCGCTGAACGAAACGCGGGAAAACTCGGAGCAAACTGGGAAGGACCCTATAAAATCGAAAAAGTCATCCGACCGGGCTCCTACGAAATAGCCAACATGCAAGGCATAAAAATTCCAAGGACCTGGAACGCGATGCCTCTCAAAAAATATTATCACTAAACAAACC
>NC_027756.1:27414666-27416272 GCF_000695525.1 Brassica oleracea var. oleracea
GGGGAGTGGATACGTATACTCGTATACTCTCAAACTCGAAAACATCCGACCACGCCGTCGATGTTTCCGACATATCTTAATCAAGCAAATTATTTTTCGTTTTTATCCGCAAAACATTTCCGATATTCGAAAATAAATCAGCCGTTAGGGAGAAGCAGCCTTTGGCATCGCGAGACGTCGCGAGAGATGCCTCGAGGGTTACTTCATTCGAACGACAAAAACGGACACTCCGTCAAAAAATGATTAACATTTTAACACATATTTTGCGCAAAAACTCTAAACGACGGCATCTGCCGCCAAGTTCGGTGCTGATCACATCGAACTCTTGAACGTCCAAAACAGACATAGCCATATCGCGAAGATGACTCTCATACATCCGACACAAGGATAATAGCACTATAAAAGAAACCTGAAATTTTGGTCCAACACTTCCGGTTGGCTTAAAAATTGTCTCCGGATAGATAATCAATTCATATCTAACAAGTCATATAAGCCGAGAACCTATCGTGGACTTTAAATCGGTACGAATCAGGTTAAAATCACGACAGATAAATCGATAGCCGGCTAGTCACCGCATAAAATCTTAAAACCGAAAGTAAACATAGGTCTTGCCATAAACCCAGCGCACTGGTCTCTAACATCTCAAGGCATGATATCCAAAAGATATGAGATCCCAAAACCATGCCTCTATGTTTATATTCGACATCTTCAGATATCCCGCGAAGTCGATATCTCGCGGAAAAACTCTCGAAACAGATCTCGAACAAAACATTCCACATCGAAGAAGGATATGAGACGACAACTCATCACCCTTCTTCCACGCCATAAGTAAGCTTATGAAAAATGCAACTCGACCATCTTGTCATAAAAAGAAAGCCGTAGAGCGGCAGGGATTCAAAGCCACAAACGGCCAGTCCCGAAACACGAAATGAGGCCATTTAAGGCCAAAACATCAAACATTAAAAAAAAAATCTCCCGCAAGAGATCTAACAAAAGTCATCCTCAGAGCTCACGCTCCCTTTTCACCCGTCGCTTCATCAAAGCCTGGAGCCGCATCACCTCCGCCTTCTCCAAGCACCGAATCTTTCCCCTCTGGGACTTCTGAACACGTCGGAAGAAAGCACACGGATTTCAGGTCAGCTAGGATGAGATCGAAATCTCCATTCACGACTGCCAAATCTCTCTTGCAGCCGGACAGTCGGACCTCTTCAGCCTCTAAGGTCGGAGGAGTCTCACTCTGGAACGACTGAACCACGGTCATCCCACCCTCAATCGTCGCCAAGGCTAAATCCATGTTCCGGATGCACTCGAGGGAGCCCAGAAAGGCGGAGATCTTCGCCAAGCGAGACTGAAACTCAGAACGAAGAGCGTCCTTGGCCTCCCGAATCCCGCGGCTCGCTAACCCTGCATCGCCCTCGATATGACTCTGAAGACGACGCACCTCCGAAGATTTGGCCTTCCTGGCTTTCTTCTCCTTAAGCAATGAACTCGCCGTCTTCCCGAGGTCCCTCTCGAGCTCCCCTATCGCGACCTCGAGCTTCGACCTCGAGGACGACCTGCAGCTCCAACAACTCCCCGGCGAGACGACTGGTCTCAGAACCGCACT
>NC_027756.1:27416890-27417528 GCF_000695525.1 Brassica oleracea var. oleracea
GACCGAACGCGTGTTCCGCTCGGTCGCTACGTAGCGACCGAGCTCGTTCCGCTTGGTCTCTACGTAGCGACCAAGCTCGAGACATAATTATTTTTAATTGATTCCCTGATTCTTTGTTAAATAA
This sequence comes from Brassica oleracea var. oleracea, assembly GCF_000695525.1. Classification (NCBI taxonomy): domain Eukaryota; kingdom Viridiplantae; phylum Streptophyta; class Magnoliopsida; order Brassicales; family Brassicaceae; genus Brassica; species Brassica oleracea. The sequence continues at coordinate 27,417,015 of NC_027756.1, forward strand.
TATTATTTGCAGATTCCGTGATTTTATGGGTATCACGGTTCTCTTCCTTAATGAAAAGTTAAGTTAATCTTCGATTAAAGGCCGAAACATCAAACATTAAAAAAAAAATCTCCCGCAAGAGATCTAACCAATGTCTTCCTCAGAGCTCACGCTCCCTCTTCACCCGTCACTTCGTCCAAGCCTGGAGCCGCATCACCTACGCCTTCTCCAAGCACCGGATCTTTTCCCTCTGGGACTTCTGAACACGTCGGAAAAAAGCACGCGGATTTCAGGTCATCTAGGATCGAAATCTCCATTCACGACTGCCAAATCTCTCCTGCAGCCGGACAGTCGGACCTCTTCAGCCTCTAAGGTCAGAGGAGTCTCACTCTGGAACGACTGAACCACGGCCATCCCACCCTCAATCTTCGCCAAGGCTAAATCCCTTTTCCGGATGCACTCGAGGGAGCCCAGAAAGGCGGAGATCTTCGCCAAGCGAGCCTGAAACTCATAACGAAGAGCGTCCTTGGCCACC
>NC_027756.1:27417690-27418352 GCF_000695525.1 Brassica oleracea var. oleracea
GCGTCCTTGGCCTCTCGAATCCCGCGGCTCGCTAATCGTGCATCGCCTTCGATCTGACGCTGAAGATGACGCACCTCCGAAGATTTGGCCTTCCTGGCTTTCTTCTCCTTAAGCAATGAACTCGCTGTCTTCCCGAGGTCCCTCTCGAGCTCCCCTATCGCGACCTCGAGCTTCGACACTTTCACGGAGTGAGAATCCTTGACAGCCTTCACTATGGCCTCGGTTTCAGACCGTCTACCCTGCAGATCCAACAACTCCCCGGCGAGACGACTGGTCTCAGAACCGCACTCGCTGATCATCCCGTCACTCAACGACATGAACTGCGAAACGATAAGAAAGTTAGGGATTCTTTGTCTTTCAGAGAAATATGTAACAATCGAGAAAACAAGTGAGCGACAAACCTTTCCGCGAAGCCCCGACGCTATGCTCGAGTCTCCTTGCTGCGAAGATTCCCCGTCACCGCCCTTGGTAAACTTCCTCTTCCAGCCCTTAGGCTGAGCAACCGGAACAACACTAGGAGCACGCAGCGCTAGAACGATCTCTTTCCTGACTGGAGGAGGAGGAATAGAGTCAGCAGCACTCTCCTTATCTTCGACGAGAATCGGTGTCGTGGACGATCCAGCAGGTAAAGCCGAAGCATCTAGAACGACCGACCATGCGAG
>NC_027756.1:27418420-27422794 GCF_000695525.1 Brassica oleracea var. oleracea
AAGCAAATGAATAACAAGAGCTCACTACTTATAGAAATATGGGCTCGGAATTTTATATTTTTTAATATACACTTTCTCGAGAGTTCTCTTCCGCAGAGTTTGAAGTAAACTTCGTTCGATACGCCTAACTTTGCCAAAATCGTCAAACCGCGCGCTAGAGTCTCGACTCTAACGAGTTGGGGGCTAACTGTTGGGGTCAAAAACGGTTACGACGAAGTTAACATTCAAGAACGTCCGAAGATGAAAATGAAAAACCTTCTTCGACAAATACTTTTTCGGAATAGATTTTTCCTTACGAAAAGCTTTGCAGAGGAAACACGAGACATTGGATAAGAGCTCGAAAAGGGTCGCTACGCAGCGACCGAACGCGTGTTCCGTTCGGTCGCTACGTAGCGACCGAGCTCGAGCCAAAGCCCGGTCGCTACGTAGCGACCGAGCTCGTTCCGCTCGGTCGCTACGTAGCGATCGAGTTCGAGCCGAAGATCGGTCGCTACTTAGTAACCGAGCGTTCGTTCCAGTTGGTCGCTACGTAGCGACCGAGCGTTCTTTCCGGTCGGTCTATACGTAGCGACCGAGCTCGAGCCGAAGATAATTACGAAGCCAGTACATATGAAATTTTGAAGATAATAACGAAGAACGGAAAAAATGGAATATCTCAATTTTTATGCTATGGTGGCTTAAGAGCAGAAGAGGAAAAGCGTAAACCGACCTAGGAGCCGGTATATAAGGAGTCCTAGGTGAGAGGCATGGAGGGGGAGCTTTTTCTCAGATCAAACTTAGCACTTAGAGCAATTAGGCATATTTCCGTTTTTGTTATTCGAGCTGCGACTCAACTAGGTTATTGCCGTCTTAGGGTTTTAGAACTAGGAATCTCGCCGACAGCTCTCGTAGCAGGCTCTTACCTTGTTGTAACGCTCAAACGCGAATTCAGAATAAGATCTACTTTGCTCTCTTTTCGATTTTTTATACTTTATCGTTGTTATTCTTGTGTTCTGATTGCTTGGCGTGTGGTACTAGCAGATATCCGGGACCTCTGGGAAATTAGGGTTTTCCTAGTTTCCTTATTTTGATGGAAATTGACAGTGCGAATTTCGGTTCCACAATGCACAGTTTCGGGACAGGAGGTGACCTCGGTGGGGCACGTCCTCGCCCATGGGTGAGGTGACCTCGGTGCGGGTCGTCCTCGCCCATGGGCGAGGTGACCTCGGTGCGGGTCATCCTCGTCCCTGGGCGAGGTGACCTTGGTGCGGGTCGTCCTCTCCCATGGGCGAGGTGACCTCAGTGCGGGTCATCCTCGCCCATGGGTGAGGTGACCTCGGTGTGGGTCGTCCTTGCCCATGGGCGAGGTGACCTCGGTGTGGGTCGTCCTCGCCCATGGGCAAGGTAACCCGTGTTGAGACGGTCGTCTCCCTAGGGCGAGGTGGTCGGCCCTTGCTTACGATTGAGACCTCATCCAGACAGATCCTCTTCTCAACGTTCCTCGGTTCGCATCCGCGAAAAACTGTCTTTTACTTGATTTAACCGTTTTCCGGAAATGTCTAATTTTCAAGGATCGATCGAGAGTTGGTTTTTCGGGAACTTTCAGGCATTGATTCCGTCGTGACCGGTTTTGACCCCAACAAGCCGTCTCCCTCACAATAGCAATTATTCAAGAATAGGTCTAGGTCTCTTGCAAAACTTGCGTGAAAATAAAAGATAGATAGAGGCCGCTTTTATATGGAGGCGCCCATAGACTTCAAAGTAGGGAATCAGCAATTAGGGAAAATCTTTGAAAGATATGTAAACTTCCATAAATATCGAGAACAATCGTCTGGCTGCTCCTGGTAGGATCGACCGTCAGACTGCTCCGCTGGATTGTTCTTTGGGGAAAATCTCCAATTCTTGCTCCTTTATTCATGCTTCTTCCTTTAGCTCTTCAGTTTCCTTCAGACCTGAAATGACTCTAAAAAGACTAGACTAACTCGATAAAACACTGAAAACAAGTTAGAAAGCACATACACAATGATGTCAAAAACACCATATATCACTTGGTCGTAGTAGTCAGAGCATAGTCGATGGCCTCCTCTGCTTCTGGGATTCCCTGAACTTCAAGAAAGACAGTGAATTTTATGGGAATCATGGTTCTCTTCTTTGATTAAAAGGTAAGTTAATCTTCGATTTATCACACTTATTTAACATAATTATTTTTAATTGATTTCCTGATTCTTTGTTGAATAATATTATTTGCAGATTCCGTGATTTTATGGGTATCACGGTTCTCTTCCTTAACGAAAAGTTAAGTTAAACTTCGATTTATCACACTTATTTAACATAATTATTTTTAATTGATTTCCTGATTCTTTGTTGAATAATATTATTTGCAGATTCCGTGATTCATTGGTTCATTCCGGCCGGACGTGCTAATCATTACAGGCCATCTTTGAAAGCATGTTCCATTGTGAAAGTCGATCGTTTTGAGGTTTCTAGGTGTTCAAGCATATACAAGATAACTGATCATCCATTCCTCATTTTTTTCATCCCACCAACCATTATTGATGAAGTCATCATGGGTGCTCCTGAGATCAATCTCTAGTATGATTAGACTGTTCGACAATCTCCAAGTGATTGCGAATACAAATGTCGAACTCCCAGGTATATTATCATATCGCAGCTGTGTTTATATTATGTTTCGATATCATAATTGATATTTAAACTCGCAGATGTGGTTGGGAAAATCCTTTCTGTTCAGGGCTCTGACCTCACCATAGAAACAACTCGACTCGCTATCTGTCTCCTCATTGAACCGTAAGAAACAATCAACACACAATTCCCTTCATATTGTCTATATTGTGCTAACATCAATGATCAAAAATATTTTCTACCCAAGATCTGTGTTCGTCTATTTATCTCCCTTACTTATCAAACTAATTTCACACAAACCTTTATTTTACAGCTTAAAAGAAACAACAACAATCCAAACAATCAAAACACCAAAAACTAGAATTCCAAAAAGACGAATCATTAATGATCACCTCTTTTAGTTGTCTAATCTTACAAATAAACTTCAAAACAAATATACCAAACCAATCACTTCAACTAAAACTCAACGACACATACATCGAGTCAGCTAAACAAATACAAACTTCACGGCCAGCTATTTAACAATTTACAAACTTACTTTCGCATATGCTTACTAAGAAGACGAAGACGACAACCAAGATCAGTGAAATCACCTAAACGAAAAAGCAGAGTAAGTTACGAACGCTGATAAATACAACTAACAACAATTTTTGTTTACAAATTACCCATCAAATAAAAGAGAAATACACACATGCACACCAAGAGATACAAGAGACAATTCCGAAAGACACAAAGGCGGCAACAATATCTCCACCTGCTCACTCCTCTTGTCTTATGAAAATAGCTTACATGTCCAATGTCAATAGACCAATGCTATTGTCTTCTTATGAGAAATACATAAATTCGTTTAAAATCCATTAAGGCTCAAATGCTCATAATTGTCAATCATTTTATAGTTATTTCTACAAGTCTTCATGTATTTGTTTTAAAGATCCGGTAAAAGCAACAAGTTTAAAAATAAAATAAAAACATATAACAAACATAATAAGGATAATAAAAATTATTACTTAATACACATAACTTACACAACTAAACTGGAGAAAAAATATCCCGAAACAAAAGGTACTCTCAACAACCTTATTATAATTTATGTACTCTCAACAGTACAAGAAACAAATCAAAAAGACAAACAAACAATAATTCTCAGTGACACAGCAAGCAACACCACGAACTATATCAATCACATTACTAACACAGCTTAGTCCTTCATAAGTGGAGAACGATGCCTACACAGTTCATCATCACAACTCTAACCCTATAACAATAAAAAAAAAAACTTGAAAAACAATGATCAACCCAAAACGCAAAATTCACAACTACAATAACCCTAGTAAATATTGAGATGAAACAAGAACTCTATCCACAACCCCGCGCTTGCAAGGAGGCAATGCCCCTACTAATTTATAATTTGTATGATTGAGATGTTTTATTCATTTTTGTATAATCTTTAATTGACTAAATATTTTATAATTACAGCAAAACTAAAAACTATCTACAAAAATATTTTACAAATACATATTATTTTGGGAAAATTGCCAAATATGACTCACAACTTGATTTCAAACACAAAGGTTAACCCAAACTTGAAACAAATGCAAAAGTAACCTAAAAGGCTATTGAAATTACAACCAACCCCTTGTGAACAAACAAAAAAACCGAAATTTTTTTACGTTTCTAACCCCCGTAAGTCGTTTGCCCAGACGACTTTCCAGTAAGTCGTCCAGACGACTTTCCAGGAAGTCGTCCAGACGACTT
>NC_027756.1:27424474-27424932 GCF_000695525.1 Brassica oleracea var. oleracea
AAAAGTCAAATATCTGACACAATTCGGTCAAATGCAAAACTAACATGTTTATCCTAGACGACTTACTGATAAGTCGTCTAGGGTATTCTCTTGATTTTTTATTAACAAACAAAGATGAAGACTTAAAATTCAGTCGTCCGTTTGACCAGAAAACTTACCCGTAAGTCTTCTACAGCCAGACTACTTACGGGTAAGTCTTCTACACGAACAGATCTGAAAAAAAATCAATTTCATACTTTAAACTAGTGAGATGACTTTCTTAGCACACAGAGTCTTCTCCAACCACCCACAATCTCAAACGAAAGTAACCCACCAAGAATAGTATGCTTGAATGGCTCTATAAACCATAAAAAATTTTGAATCAAAAGCTTGAGTTTTTTGGATGAATATGGAGGCAAAGTGAAAGAGATGTTGTTTTTAGTTCATAGCAAGTGAGAAAGAGAGAGTGTAAATCGATT
>NC_027756.1:27425045-27431142 GCF_000695525.1 Brassica oleracea var. oleracea
GAATAGGACAAAAGAAAAATCCAAGAAAAGCATGAGTTAGTTTTAGGTTTGACTTTGAGTTTTGAGTCAATCTTGCAAAAAGCTCTATTATTTTTGTAGTAATATTTTAATTATTTTATACAAATAAAATACGGATACTTCAAAACATACTAATAACTAAATAAAATATTAACTGTCTATTACAATTTTAAAAATATATATATACATGAGATTTCAAAATATTATTGTTATATTCATTTATGTAATTTTGAATCGATCAAAAATTTAACTTATTTTTTATTTAATTTTGAAAATAATACATATAATGTTATATATAATATTAATAAAAGATATTTACATGTCTAAAAGAAAAATCTTTCTAAATTCAAATAACAAAATTAATCAAAATTTTAAATTATTTAGAACAAAAAATATTATGGCTGAACTCTTAGAAATTGATGCTATCTAATATATCTAGTATATACCAAAGGAATAACCACTCCGAATATATATTAGATAGCCAAAATCACCTGTCTAACTAAAAAAATAATTATTTGTTAAAGATTATTATTATGAATTTTAAAATAATTTTAGATTGAAAATAAATTATTAATTTTATTTTTGGTCCAACTAAATTATTAATTAATTATCAAAATATATTTACTTTCTAATTATGTATATCCGTGCATAAGCACAAGAGAATCACCGAGTATGCAAATATATGTTAAACACGTCTAGGGCTTTCTTTGCAAATACGAAAAGTTCTGGACCAAAATGCAATTCTTGAAACTTAAGCCAGGTTTTGCTAAAACCGATACACAAGGAGTATTGATCGACACTACTTCAAAATATCGACTCCGACTTCAAAACTTCGTGTTTTCTTCACTTAAGCTCCAAATGGCTCCATAATCTCCATACATAAAGACTCTATAAATGGATTTATACCATGGTTAAAACCGGTAAAACCAAGGTATATTAATCATCCTCGGCCCTAACTGTCGACCATAAGGTTCATCATTACGTTTCATCCTGATCTCCAGTTCGTCGAAATAGCTGTTTGCTCCTCTTCCAGATCGGTCATCCGATTGCTAGAAGTACATCGGTTGAGACACATATAACCCTTCTCGAAAATTCTTTCACTCTTTCCTGATCACTTCATTGATCTCGATCAATCTCTATACATCTGAACATCACTCTAGTTTGCTACAGACCCGGTCGATGCTCAATATTCTTGATACATACTCATTCACCATCGATTGTAACCGATATTGATGCAGTTATTCCTTGTGATTCATCTCTCCATCAGTATCACACCCATAAATGACTCAAACTATACCAGATCATCCATCGCTCGACTTTCAGCTAGTCGTCTCCACGGACTGCGATGCCCATCGGTCCTTTGTATCGTGTTTTCGATCAATTCCTCTTTTCTCTCTGCCTTTCATGTTCTTTTTATCTCAGTTCGGTTTCCCGCCAGAAACTCTTCTCTGTGTTTTTCCTACGAAAAGAAAGTTAAAAGAAACTATGGACGGTTTATGGATCACACCATAATCGTTCCCAACTGCTCTCGCCCAAGCAGGCTAATATCTTGATTAATTTGGCCAACTGCCCATAATCGCTAGGTGACGGGTCAAGAATTCAGTAATTTGTCATAGCAGTTAAGCCACTCAGTAACCGTTAATCAATCCAGTAACAATTCCGCCTCAGTCAACTGCCCATAACTGCTCCCTTATCAGTTCAGTAACCGCCACATAACTGCTCAAGTAGGCTAGTAACCGATGTTAATAACTGCTGGGTAACTGATTAGTGGCCACCAAGTAACTGATCCAACCATTTTCTTTGGTCTATTAGTATGCGTTTGGCTCAGTAATCGCTCCCACCAAAACGTATATATGTCATTCCGTAATTGACTAACTGATCTCGGATGACAATTCAAACATCCTCGTCTTTGGACTGTTCCAGCTCAATCCTCGAAACGCAGATGTTATAATATGCCCGTAAAATTTGGTTTATGTGTCGAGAATATTGAATCATTGTAAAACTTTTTTATATTAACATTAAAATATATATTTTATTACTCAAGCTTGAAGTGGTTTGGTAACCAGACCGAAATAAAATAACCAACAAAACAAAGAGTCCTATGAAAACAACTATCCATTATAGCTAAAAAGTCAGCATTCTCATTATGTCCCCGGAAAATGTGGGATAGCCTGAAATATGAAAATTCAGTATCAAATATGTTAAAGGTTCGAGCAGTAACTCAATATGAAAATTCACCTTTTATTGCATGTTTTATAAACACCCCCATACATTGACACAATTAATCCCTATGACAATTCAAAAAATTAATAATTTTAGGATTTGGATATTTTATTAAGTTACAAATTTATTGATTTACAGAAGTTTTTTAGATTTATATCTTTTAAAATATTTTTTATGTAAAAATAAGATGAATACTTTATTTAACAGTATATGTATTGAGTAAATTTTTTAGAGACACATTATATGTTATTCTTATTTGATTATTTGGTGCATAGAAAATATATACTGTAAATGAAAATGTATTTTAAGCATAAAATGAAATATAACATCAAATATTTTGAAATATTGATAAAAATAAAAATACAAATAAACTTTACCGTGAATAAAAAATCAAATATACAATATATTATTCATATTTATATAAACTTTAATTATTAAATTATGTTTATGTTGAGATAATATTATCTTATATTTCGCGAATTGTGTCATAGTTTCGGTGAGTTTATTAATTTATACCTAATGGAGTTTCTACTATTATACAAATGAAATCTATGAACCGCTTGTGGTTAAATTTGACTTGCAATGGCTAGAATATAAACTAGCGCTACGTTAGAAGCCTAACCATTGACAAAGGATTCTAAAACAATTAACATGACCAAGGCTTTCATAATTTCCTCTATATTCCACTTTAAAATAGACTTACTTTATTTTAGAAATTATAGAGTACCAATAGAGATGCTTTAAGAAACCCTACAAGGGTTAAATCTGAATATAAAGTTATAAACATAAGCATGGAGTCATTGACACACAAAAAAATTCAAAAGAAACCTAAACACTGACACAAGAACATTCAAAAGCTTAAACTTGGATAACAACTTTTTGTTGTGAGGACTCCTGTTGCATCCAAGTCAAATACTTCCTATAGCATTTTTCAGGGTTTTGCCCACCAAATCATTTGTATGATCATCTTCTCCCTCTTTATCCGCAACTTTAACCTTCTTCTTTACCCGATCTTTAGAAAAATAAGTCTCTTTGTTTATATCATCACTCTTAAAACATTTCATCTCCATTTGTGTAGAAACAAAATTTCTTATTCTGCCTTCATTCATAGGAGCAGAACCATCTTCTGGGTCCTCAGTTTCACATGCATTTCCCTTCTCATGATCATCCCAACAAGCAAACTCTCTATACTGAAACCTAAACTTCTTAGGCACGCAACCAGAACATTTCCACAGCTGACGTGACGAAACAGACGAAAAGTTTTCAAACAGAGACAAGTCTCCACCAGGAACTCCTTGAACATGAACCCTTTCTTCAATTGGGACCTCCTTGAACATGAACCCTTTGGTGTTTTTGATCTTGCACTTATGACAGGCAAATAGATCATCTCCTTTAGCATAACGAGAGCACCATGTGTGAACCCAAACGCCACATTCATCACAGTTCACCATCTCTTTACCATCATCAAAATTCACACCGCAAACACAATCTACAGTCCAAGATCCATCAACCCAATCATCGTGTGGTTTCATAATCGCGATTACAAGAAAACCCTAACGCCAAATTCTCCGATTTGTTCACCAATTTACCCAGAATCGGTCTAAAGTTGGAAAATTTATAAACCTAAATCCTCTCTTTTAAACGTAGAATTCCAATTCGCTGCTTAACGAGGATAGCTATTTGAAGATTACCGATAGAAAACCGACCCCGACAGGTACCAGTGACTCTCGACTCCGCTTTCTTTGCGGAGAAAAAGAAAAGGACAAATATTCTTCAACAAATGCAGTTCATCAATTTTAAATGGGCTTATGAAATTATGGGCCGGATTAGAAGATGGATTTTTACTTTTTTGTTGTTATTTCTGCTTCTTACTTTTTTCTACCAAATTCTTTTCGACATAAACCTTTAACAGAGAATCGCATAAAAATCTTCGAAATAGCATTTATTTACGGTTTAACGTTTGAAATTATTTAACGAGCATATTAAACTTTCAAATTGACATTTTATCGTAAAAAACCTTTAACTTGGCTTACTTATTCATTAAGTTAAAAATCTAACATGTTAACATGTAAATAAAAAGACATGTCAGTTTTTCTTTTTAAAATTGTTTTTATTTATTTGACTAATAAACTACATAAATATTTTAAGTCATTTTTAAAGAAAATAAAAAAATGCAGTTTTTGAAGAAAAAACAAAAATACTTTAGTTCTTTTTCAAAAATCATAAAATCTCCGATAAATAATTTCGAATATATCACCATTAACAATAAGTCAATAACATTGTTCGTCATGTCACGATTAAAAGTAACATTTTTTTTTTGTACCACCAATGATGATGGTGTCAGAACCAATTTTATTCATAAGTCATAAATTTTATTTTTTTGAAAAAATTATATAAAATAAGAATTCTTTTTTTTGAAAACAATCATATAAGAGCTCTCAAATTCTTTTCAAAAATAATTTTGAACATATGACCATTAACATTAACACTTTTTGTCATATCACCATTAAAAGCAATATTTTCTAAATTGTAAGTCATTTAGTTTTGATATGTTTGAAATAGTGATAGGTTGATATGTTTGAAAATGTTGCATTTTCTGACGTATGGATAACAATGGTTTACGATGCCATCGTCACTGGTGATATGACGAAAAATGTTACTCTTAATCGTGATATGAAAAAAAATGTTATTAATAATGTTGATATGTTCGGAATTATTCTTTTTTTTTTAATAATAAATTAGAGCATTTATATGTTTTTAAAAAAAAATTAAAAAAAAAAACTTTTTTCTTGTGACATTGCATTTCTAAAAATATTTAAAAAAAATAAGAACTTTTAAAATCGATTTATAAAATTTCCTTTTCTAATTTTTATTTATGTTTCATATTTTATTTTAATTGCTTTTATTAATTAAATAATTAAAAAAATATTTTTTAAAAAGAACTTACATGTCATCTTATTTACAGGTCATCAAGTCACATTTTCTACTCGATGAACGAGTAAACCATGTTGAAAGTTTATTACGATACAAAATCTAATTTGAAGGTTTAATTGTTATAAACCAAGTGGTGATCGACCCATATCAGGCCCAAACCGTCCGGCCCATCAACTATCCATCCGGTCCATTCGCTAATGACTTAGGTGAATGCGAGTTTACATTTATCTATACTTGATGTTTATCATTTTCCATATGTATTTAGGATAAGTACTATTTCATATTCCTATTAGGAATAGGATTTTCATTTATCTTATGACGGTCTAAATAAGACGGTCTAATACTTGTATAAATATAGACTTCTGGTCTTGAGTAATAATAAGCTTACATAGCATCTCTTTTATAACACGTTATCAGCACGATAGCCTCTAACCCTAAGCCCCCACGAAATTCCTTAAACTCAGCCGAATATCGCAAAACCCTAATTCCGGCGGAACTTCAAAGAGATCGTTCTCCAAAACCGTAAGGACCCAGACGATGAGCAATATATCAAATTGAAGCTCTCGCCGAGACGAATCAGACGCTGCAAACCACTTGTCGATCCGATCACTGACGCGTCGTCAAGCTCTGCTACACTATTTCTAGACGTGAACAAGTAAACCAGACGTTCTCCTTCTTCCCTGTTCGTGATCCGACCAAGCAAACAGCCCGTCCGCGACCCGACTCGAAGAACGATCAGCTCACGGCCTCCTTCTCTCTTTGGTGGTCCAAATCTACACTCCATAAGTTTCTAAAGGTAAAACTCGAAACTTAAAAGAACCTACACTGAATTTGGTTGATTGATAAAGATCTGAACCATTAAAATTTGAAGAACCCTAATCTAGGATAATAGAAACCCTAACATATGGAACTAAGTTTTGGT
>NC_027756.1:27432241-27433936 GCF_000695525.1 Brassica oleracea var. oleracea
CAGACATATACCATCCTAAGAGATTTTGAATAAACCACCACATACATATGTGCCGTCTAGGATGGAACCTCAAAAGAGGATGAGAAAAAGATTGTGAATATATGTTGGATAGGAACATGTCTTTCTCCCACGTTTTTTAAGAGACCTTGTGCCAAATATGGTTGATCAAATTATGGCCAGGTACTCGGATCGCATGACTGATGAATCCGACTATCCAACATCAGGGGGAGAAAGAAATAAGCTGGTAAAAGAGAATAAGAGAAATTGAATGGTATTTACCATCATTGTCTTGGCAAGATCCTCAGACTAGAAAATATGATTTAAGACGTCCAAAGAATGTGATCAAATGATACAAAAGCTAGTAGAACTAGATGCCAAACACATTGACCCGAAAAGAAAAGAATGACTAAGTCATACCAGCTTAGCACCACGAATTTGATGTCCTAAGAGACACAATCAAGTTGCTACAGTGTCTATACAAGATAGACCAATAAGTTCCAAAAGATAAGAAACCTCGGAAAGAAATGAAAGATGCATAGAATGATACAAATCCGTGTTCAAAGGAAACCAGTCCAGATAGAGAGATAAGGCTGGCCAGCTAAACATCTAAGGTACCAAACCATGTAGTTTGGGACGCCAAACTGCAAGGTAGTAAAGGTCCTGGATAATAAGATCTCAAATCTATTAGATCATGTCTGGAACACTATGGAACTACATAAGAGTGTTAACACCAATGATGTATTTACATATAAGAGAGCTCATAAAAGAAAGTAGCACTTGAGTTTAAAGATATAAAGCGAGGATCATGAACCCACGTAAGAGTACTCATAAAGAATAAAGATCAGATTAAAAGAAAACGTGGGGTTTAAAGAGTTTAAAGAAGAGATGGACGTATTGACCAAATATATAGAAACACCATCTGATGATATAGACCAGTGGATAAATGGGTCTTCTGAGGGAAAGAAAATCGTGAGATGTGGAACATGACCAAGTAGTCAAGAGTTCGTTCACATTACTACTTACAGCATTCAAAGAATGACTTGTTACACAAGGATACTCATAGAGACCAAAGGAACAGATTATAAGGAAATATGCTCCTATGTGGTGGATGCTACTACACAAACTCGAAATTGATGAAGTCTGGAAACAAAAGAAATAATGATGTAGTAAGCAGTATATTGATCACTGGATAAAGAAAATAAAGGTACCAGAAAGATGAGAAAAGAAGTTCTCAAAGAACAGCATTGTTCCTAAGCTGTTCATTGACTGAAGCAAAAACAGCTGCATTGAATATGATAAAACTAAGTAAAACTTAGTGAAGGAGTTCGATAAAGAACAATCCAAATCAGTCCATATATTCTTATAAAAGAAATTCCTTGTGTTTATAATAAATCAGCACTGGAAGTAGGTCATGAGATGCCATCAAAGAGAGTGTGGACTGCGATGTTTTTCAAGTAGTAAGATTATAGTATGGGACTGCAATGTAAGCACAAGCCATTATGTTTATATCAGTGGATAAAAGAAAACCATAATGGTCCAAGAGAGTGACCAGAAATATGTCTGGTCGAGGTCAAATGGATATGGCATTGCTATGGCATTGCTGAAGGCAAGAAAGATCGATAACCATGTATAAAGGTCCTTAAGTGTATTTGACTGTAGATCCATAGTTTGATGAGATTATAAAACTCATTACAA
>NC_027756.1:27434065-27434363 GCF_000695525.1 Brassica oleracea var. oleracea
ACGAAGGCATGTCCGTGAGAAGCCAAGTGATTCATATGTGTTTGGGTTGATGACTCAATATATATTAAAGTGTCCACGGTATGGCAAAGCCATGTGACTAGAGGATCCGTGGGACATGAGAGGACTTGCGAGTAAAGTTTGATCGCAGATTAGAGGTCCATCCGAGTACTGGTCGAGTGCCATCCGTCCGACCCGGATATAGAGTGGTCAGCTGCAAAGATGCACGTCTTGACCATGTCTTAATGAAGTTCCAGAAGATATGAGAGTTACAAGATAACTCAAGTTACAATTCGGCAAG
>NC_027756.1:27434397-27444971 GCF_000695525.1 Brassica oleracea var. oleracea
TTCTTCACCATGTCTACACCAACCACACGTCCATGAAATTTATCTATCAGTTTGGGACGTGCCAATTAAAGGACCAGTTCAAGACTTGGCGCCCATGAAGCTAAACTATCAAATTGTCCATGCGCCAACTTGAAGAACATGCACGGGGGTACAAGTCAGGGGGAGTTCATGTGTTGTACTTTTTTTCCTTATCCATGGTTTTGTCTCACTAGGTTCTCCTGGAAAGGTTTTAATGAGGCAACATTAAGCATGTTACAAGCCCTGAACCGGATGTGTCGATCAAGGGGGAGTGTTATAAACCAAGTGGTGATCGACCCATATCAGGCCCATCAGCTATCCATCCGGCCCATCAGCTATCCATCCGGCCCATCAGCTAATGACTTAGGCGAATGAGAGTTTACATTTATCTATACTTGATGTTTATCCTTTTCCATATGTATTTAGGATAAGTACTATTTATTATTCATATTAGGAATAGGATTTCCTTTTCTCTTATGACGGTCTAAATAAGACGGTTTAATACTTGTATAAATATAGACCTCTAGTCATGAGTAATAATAAGCTTACATAGCATCTCTTTTATAACATTAATATATTAGTTGAGTAACTAAATTTTATAGTGTTAGTGAATGCTACTTTGAAGGTTTTTAAGCGATTTCCCTAAATCTTTATATTAACTTCAATATAAGATCGTCCCAATACAACGACCTAATTAACCAATGATCGGGATACAAAAATAAAAGAAATCACACAAGTAATAAAAGGGCAATATACTGATCAGAGAGGACGTCCACGTCGGACAATAAAATCGACCAATCAGGAGATCCCTTTTTGACACGTCATCTCGGCTGTGGGTTGTTGGGCTTCTAGAGTATATAATGTTGGGCTTCCCGAATTATTAGTTAACAATTAAGGGTTTCATTGTTCTATTTCTTCGACCTTTCAACTTTGCCGTCGTAGCTGTTTTAACAGACGATTTGTTTTCTTAAGAGAAGAAGGAGCCAGTGCGCCATAGGATGGAGCAGACGGTGGTGTGGATGAGGATGGCGGCTTTGGTGCATCGTAGGGCACAGCGTAAGGAGAGGAAGTCGATGACCGTACTGTGGATTGTTTCCGTCGGAGGAGTAAGGTAGCTGAGAAGGTGGCTGTTGATTTCCACAACCGTAACAGTAACTGACATCGCTGGAAACGAAAAGGAAAACACTTTTCAAAAGAGATCGAAGAAGAGAATGATTTAGCCTTAAAGCTCTGTTTCTTTTAGATTTTGATAGACTTTTTTTTTGTTTCTACATGACTTTCCGTCGGAGGAGTAAGGTAGCTGAGGAGGTGGCTGTTGATTTCCACAACCGTAACAGTAACCTGACATCGCTGGAAACGAAAAGGAAAACACTTTTCAAAAGAGATCGAAGAAGAGAATGATTTAGCCTTAAAGCTCTGTTTCTTTTAGTTTTTGATAGAGTTTTTTTTTTGTTTCTACATGACTTAGGAGAAAGAAGCTTTCAGGAAGTATTTAGAGTTTGTGGAGTTATTGATTCTCTCACCAAAGGTATTGTTTCTTTTTGTACATTACACCATTACTAAAACATACTGCAACAGTTTCTGTATCAAATAGTTTGATCGTTTTCTGACATAATAATTTGATTTATACTCATTCGTATGTTTTGGAACACAATGTGGGTTTCGAATGTACTTCTGGTTGTTTGTATGAGCAGGATGACAAGCAGTTCCTGGACACCTGCTTTGTTTCCAACCAATATGTACACAGGTGATCATAGCTTTTATGAACTTAATCCTCATATGACTTATGTTCGTATGAATAAGATCTAGGCCTTGCAGTTCAGATAGTTCATATGGTAATTGCTGCAACTTTGTTGAATTTCCCCGTAAACTCTTAACCGGTCAGGTACTGATAACTTTCTATTTGTTCATGAACAAGAACCAAACTACTAATATCTGAATATGTATCTCACACGGATGTTTCTGCGACTGCGGGAATGCAGCGTCCAACGCTCCATCCTTGGAGAGTGGTCAGGTCTAGACTATGGAGTTGAGCTTCAGGTGGATCTTCAGATCTCTTCGTTTTGAATAACAAAACAATCAGAATATTGTTCTGATCAAACGCAGTTTTGGTTTAGGTTTCTTTTTTTGGCAGGATACGTTGATGTTAGGTACAGATTATTACCTAACTGAATCTGGGATTGCATCTCTATTAGCAGAAGGAAAGGTTCCAATTGGTATCGGTAGAGAGACAAAGATCAGGTAAGTTTTGAAAAGACAAAACTAGAAACTTTTTCAAACATCAATCAAATTATTTTCTGGTGGTTTATACAGGAAATGCATCATTGACAAGAACTCTCATGGAGTTTCAGCGCATCTTTGAACTGAAGGTGATAGTAGTACTCAGATTCTCTAAAAACCAATTAGGTTGAACACATAGTGATGTTCACAATTTCATCTGTTTGAAAGCCATCTTTAATACACAGAAATGTATATATTAATATTTGGACTGCCGGACACTAACTCTGAACCGTTTTGTGGTGTTGATGCAGGGTCTTAAGAAAGCTGATCAGCAGAGCATACTTGATGATTTTAACAAGCATGGCCCAGGGTTTACAGAGCCCTCTGTTTCAGGGGCAATGCCACAAGTGGTTCCAACCCACCTGCACTGCCGCTGGTAATCACTAATCTGGGTACAACAGCTAGATTTATAGAAAACAGCAAGGATGTGTTGACGAGGCAGAAGCTCTTGACAGAGGAGCTGCAACCATTAGCTTTAATAATTTCATTGCACTTACTGAAGTTGCCAAAGACCTGAAAGATGGAAGTTTATCACAGTGAATGCTTAACTCCCACTCTCTCTCTCTCTCTCCCTCTCTCCCTCTCCCTCCCTCCCTCTCTCTCTCTCTCTCTCTCTCTCTCCCTCTCCCTCTCTCTCTCTCTCTCTTTTAACAGGACAAACATGCTTTCTTCAGCACTTTCTTCACGTGGCTTAAACCAGGCTCATCAGCGACTGCTGCAGGAGCTTAAAAGTTCCATCTCCTGAATTTTCAGAGTACATCAAACAGAGAAGATATGATCTCCATGATGTTCAAACATATGTGAAGGTTTGTTTCCTTTGTCAATGATGTGTTTCTGTGTGTGTCAAAACGTATGAAGCACGGGGACGGCAGTTTGGTTCACGTACCCGTACAGGAAACGTTTCCGGGACGGAAACGTTTCCGGGACGGAAACACCATAGAAACAGCACGGGGACACTTTGGGGACGTGGTAGTTCATTTATGGAATATTTGAAATGAATTTTCTTCGATATTATTGTATCTTAAGCTAATTAATTTACCTTTTTCCAAAAAATAAAAGGAAGTAAAATTTAAACTGTATTTTTAACTTTCAATCTTGTTTCTAAGTTTATGAACTTTAATTAGATG
This sequence comes from Brassica oleracea var. oleracea, assembly GCF_000695525.1. Classification (NCBI taxonomy): domain Eukaryota; kingdom Viridiplantae; phylum Streptophyta; class Magnoliopsida; order Brassicales; family Brassicaceae; genus Brassica; species Brassica oleracea. The sequence goes on from NC_027756.1 coordinate 27,437,823, forward strand.
AACCAAATTTTGATTAAAAAATGTTTAATTATTGTTTTTATTATTATTATTTAAAAATAATATATTGAATTATTTTTATGTTAAGATTTTGGTGTAATCTTTTCTTATTTTGTCCATTATGGATAGCATATATATATTTTTAACATATATATATTTGCCGTACCCGTACCCATAATTTTTTAGTTTTACCGTTTCCCGTCCCCGTTTCCTTACCCGTATCTGTCCCCGTATCCGTCCCGGTGCAACATAGGTCAAAACCCTTTGTCAAATTCTAATCTCTGGAACACAATATTCATTGTATATGCTAAAGACGCCGGTTTTAACGATGTGATATTATGACCGTATTTTGATCAAGTTTGGCTTATTTTTTTTTTTAAATTACTACATGATATATAACTATGAGAACAAAGTGAGGCCTGAGCCGTTCGGCCGATCACTTTTTCTTTGTATTATGAACCTTTAGGTGATCCTATTTTTATTATTAAAAATTAGCCTTTACTTTTCACAAAAAAATCATGAAGTATTAATTCAAACAAGTTAATTTCTAATTTTAAAATACAGCCACATCCACTCAAATATCAAATACAACAGTTCAACCCATAGTTAACTACAATCAAATTATAACTCACACTTTAAAAAGACGGAAATATATTTTTTTAAATATAATTTAATAAAAATATAATTTTTTGGGTATATGATATTATTATATAATTTTATGTCTTTGTATTTACATAAAATATAAAATTTATATATAAGATATTATTTTATTTTGTAATAAAATGTTTGTTAATTTATATTTTATTTAAAAAACTGATATCAAATATATTATAAATTTAAATGTCAATTTATTCATTTTAACATCTTTTTATATACAGTCTTTATTTAAATGAAATTTTGTTATGTTTAAATGAATGTGTTTAATATATGTGAAAATACAACTAAATTAATATATTAACTTAATTTATTTCATATTTTTTGGTATTAAAACCTGAAAAATTGTTTTTATAAATTTAAAATTTATCAAATAATTTGTATCAAGATTAATAAGAAAATGACTAAAAATTGAAATTTAATGTTTTATATGGCATGGACACAAATTTATTTATTATATTGTTTGGTAACAGTATTATTACCTTTCATGAATTTATTGTTTTTTAATTAGTTACATAATTACTCAACTATATTTTAATTTTCTTATAAAAAAAGGGAACATTCAGCTACATAATTTCAATACATCAACTGGTGGAATAAAATAACATGAAATTTGCATTTGTAAAATTTAATTAATAAATATACTTTAATTTTTTTGGGATAAATATATAATTCAAAATATGTAAATCTATAAAATCCTAAAAACTAGAATTCTATAAACTAATAAAATATTTTAATTTGTAGTTTTAATGTATATAAAACTCTAGATATGGAAACAACCCTTATCATAAGTTTACCCCCTAACATATACCCCACACATTAGGTTATTTATCAATTTTATATGATAAAAGTTATAATATATTAAAACAATATAGATAGTAATGTATTTATGAAATTTTAACTGTTATTTATTTAAGACAGATAAATTTGATGACTGAATGTTATTAATCCAAATATATAGTAATATTTTAACCCGGCTGAAAATAATACAATAAACATTTGGACGAAAGAGGTCTCAACCGGTATAACAGCAAGGTCAGCAATCCTGAGAACAATAACTAAAAACTGAATATAATTGAACCTATAAAAATATAAATATGAAAAGAATTGAAGACAACAATAACTACAAACTGAATATAATTGAACCTATAAAAAATATGAAATTTATATAAACCGAGAACTTACATACTTTGCAAGCATAATTCATACCCTCATACGATCTATCTAGCCTTCTATCTTAAGTCAATATTTTATAACTAAATTTTGTTATACTCAATTTATGATTTTGAACTTTTTTTCTACGATGCAACTTCTTATTGTTTATGCTAGCCGGGCATACATATTATTTTTATTGGGTTAGTTTAAAGCTTAGGAGTTGAAGATATCTGAAACTAGCTTTTGGATTTATTTAATTAAAAAGAAAATAAGCAGAATAATAGGGGAAAGAGACTATATGAAAAAACAGAGAACAAAGAAAATCTCCGAACTAAATCAATAATATAAATGCTTTGTTATTATTATTTTTCAAGAGTAAGATATTGTGTATATATTAATATTATTGTTTTAAAGAGAAAAAATGAATAAAACTTCAGATTGTATAATTTAGTCAATGTATATAAGTATTTAAATGTTAATTTTCCAAAAGAAATAAACAAAGAATTTTTTTCAAACAAATCCAATATAAAAATATTTTTTCAAATTTTATACAATTAGAAAATATAAACCGCACGTAGTGCGGTTAAGAGCTCTAGTATTAATAATAGATAAAAGATTTCCTCGAAAAAGGTAGTTTTTTTGCAATTTTATTCTTGAATATGCACGCTAAACAAGTGGCAACTAATTAATTCCTAATTGTGTACATATCTCCGATAAATCTCAAATCATAGTGACTGTAACGGTATATAAAAAAATAGAATTGGTGAAATATAAAGAAAAAAAAATAAGATGAATGGAATATAGAGAAAAAAAGAAGTACATCTATGCCATTCATTCGTGATCAAAATTGCAATGGAATAATTTTCTTTAAATTTCGTTTTTTTTTGTGGAATTGGTGAAATGAATATTCAATTTCATTCCATACTGTGAGATGTTGGTTCGAGATTCATTAGGAAATGGGTTTGGAATTTGAACCGAAAGCGATAGAGTCGGGTTGAGTTTATTGGGCTATGATATGTTCAAAGGTGGAGTATAGGTATTGGGTTTAGGTGAAATGAAAGAGGCCCAGTACAGAAAGCAAGACGGTGTCATATAAGTTATTGGGTGTTTTCTTTACTTGAGAGAGAGAGAGAGAGAGTACTAGTTCTAAAAGCTCAAAAGAAGAAAATGTCAAAACTAATTGTGAATATTTGAGTTTTCCTTTGCAGAACAAGTTTCATCACCTTCATCGAAGAACCCGCAAGAGGCCCCTGTTAACGCTGACAACTAGCCACAGCTGAAAGATCAGACGGAGGTGAGGACATGAACCCGCTACAAAAACCTGATCACCCCCCACCGACAAAGAAACGCTCATATATTCACAAAAGTTTATCGAATGTAAACATGTAAAAAGTAATAATTATCTGCTTCAGCTTTATTTTTGGTTCATCTCTCCTTATTTTTGTACTTTATTAATGTGAATAATATTCAGTTAGTTATATCGTTAATTAAAAATAATAACAATTTTTTATGTATAGTAATGTTTTTTTTTTAGAAAATGACTAGAATAGTACTAAAAAAGTTTTTGTCACTAATATAACCTTTAAGAATAAAAATGATCAAAATAACATTTAATGTTTTATTAAAAGAGATAAATATACACTTATACCCCAATGGTAAATTAATTTAGACATTAGGGTTTAGAGTTAAGAGGTGAGGTTTATGATTTAGGGTTTAGGGTTTAGAGTTTAGGGTTTATGATTTAGAGTTTAGGGGTGGGATTTAGGGTTTAGAGTTTAGGGTTTACGGTTTAGAGTTAAGGGTTGGGGTTTAGGGTTTAGGGTTTAGGGTTTAGGGTTTAGAGTTTAGAGTTGGGGAGTTGGGTTTTGGGATAAGATTTCAAATTTTGAAAAATAAAAAAAATGTAAATTTTTCAAAAGATAAAATGCTATTTTGGTCATTTTAGTTTTTGAAGGTTATTTTTGTGACATAAACTTAGAAATGTGCTATTTTGGAGATTTGCCCTTTTTTTTTCAGCGATCTATAGTAATGTGAAAATAAAAATAAAAATATTATGTTATATTTATATTGACTATAAATTATAGCCAATTAATAATAAAAATCAGCATAATTAAATGAAAAGTATTAAAATATATTATTTTATATTTGACTTGATGAATAGTATTACACCAAATTTGGTGTAATACTATTCACAAAAAAAATCAAATTTGGTTGGGATGGTGCATTTTTGGTGTTTTGTTGAAAATGAAATTAAGCCGTTTTGGTATTTCATCGGTCTTACTACAAAAGTAAAAGAAGAAAATTTACACAGTAATTAGTTTATGTTGTTTTTCTATCTTTCTGTATTTTTCAAAAACATTTTCTCATATATGTTATCCGTCTCTCTGGCCTCTAGATTTTCCAGCTTTGTGAGAAAGTTTTTAGTCTTTTTTCTTTGTTTTCCTCTTAGCTATGAGCTTCATCTTTTGTTTTATGGATTTTTATTTGGGCCGGTGCCAGATCTGATGAGACTGGCTCGTCTTCTTCCCCTGACTCATATGCTAGTTTATGCCTCCACCCGAAGTAGAACTTTCTCCAGTTTTATTTTTCTCCGAGAAGACTTTTTCCAAATTGCTTCTGAATGTAACCTTCTTCTTAAAATTTGTAACCTCTGTTTCCCATAGACTGTTGTCTCCTTTTTCTAAATCTATGAACAAACAAACCTCGTGAAATACAACATCCTTACTGATAACCACCTTTTGTTCATCCAGCAGCCACACTTGATAACCCTTTGTACCTTAAGCATAATTTAAGAAGATTCCTTTTGTTGTCTAATGACTGATCTTATATCTTATGGTGTGAATATCTTATGGTGTGAACAAAGGCTATACAGCCAAACCTTCCCATGTGATCATACTCTGGATGCCTCCAGTCCAAACTGCTTTTGGAACTTCCATATCAAGAACTTTGGCTGGTGACATGTTGATGATATACACTGTTGTGGAAGCAGTTTACGCCCAAAACTCACCTTTTGATCATGTTTCTGAAAGCATACTTCTCACTTTGTCCATAACTTACCTGGTCACTCTCTCTGAAGTCCCATTTTACTGCAGTGTATAAAGAGATTGTAACATTCTGATATGTAGTATATGGAAAAGTTTAAGAGAATTGATTTGGCTACATGTGCATTTACTTTTTCCGTCACACATTCGTTTAGAACTCCAGGTTAAGCGTGCTTGAACTATAGTAGTAAAATGATGGGTGACCTATCTAGAAGTAATTCATGATACTGTGTGAGTGAGGCTAAAGCACGGGGAAAGCTCATGTGGTGATTGTATGGTCAGTAAAATGATTTCGAGCCTTTGGAAAATTAACGCACCGTCCATCGGATGTGATGGGGCCCATAGGCCGAGTGAGCGGGTGTGGATGACCCATTATCCTGGGTGGTCGGGGCATTACAAGTGCTAACAGAGCTGAACCCAGAAAAGTGTTCAGTGAGGGATCACACTAACATGGGTAACGATCTTGGGCGCAACGAGGGCGTTTCGTTCTTTGAGAGAGTGTGAATTGTAACATCCCAGTTTGTGGTATATGGAAAGGCTTAAGAGAATTGATTTGGCTACGTATGTCACCAAAGTGCACTTAAATTTTTCGTCATACATCTGTTTAAAACTCCAGGGTTAAGCGTACTTGAACTGGAGTAGTGAAAGGATGGGTGACCTATGGAGAAATGATTCGCGATACTGTGTGAGTGAGACCAAAGCACGGAAAAATGTCATGTGGTGATTGCAGGGTCAGTAAAATGATTTTGAGCCTTTGGAAAAATTAACGCACCGTTTGTCGGATGGGATGGAACCAACGGGCCGAGTGAGCGAGCGTGGGTGTCCCATTAGCCGTGGGCGGTCGGGTCATTAAAAAATATCTTGTGCTGCTTTACACATGTTTCTCTACATAGATGATCAAACTGCTTGTTACAGAAGTCCAACTTGTTATCCGTTGTTCGAAACCTCAACCTTTTCTCAGTCTGGTTCTCAACCAGTACATTACCATCAACAATTTTCTAAAATGACTCATCATTTTTTTTTAGGAAATATATCAAACGGTTTTGGAAAAATCATCTATCAATATCAAAAAAATATCGGTATCCTGATACGTTTTGTGTCACATTAGAACTTTCTCACAAATCTGAGTGAACATAGCCTAATATTTCCTTTGTCGTGTTCTAGCAGTCGAGAAGATTTTCTTATGAAACTTCCCCATCGCTCACGCCTTGGAGAACCCTATACCCATTACTTCATCCTTGCTCAAATAATCTTTCCTTACTAAAGCTTCCATCGATGATTGACTCGTATGTGCAAGTCTAGAGTGCCATCGTTTTTCTAGTTCTGTCGAGCCCTTTGCTATATTGACTTGACGAAGATTTGACCTTTAGATAAAAGAGGCCATGTTGATACTTTGTTTTCTTTTTAAACTGAACCAGAAAGTCTCCATCTGAGTACTTGCACCATGATTGCTCGAGTTGACCATATGAAAGGAGATTTCTCCCCATATATGTCATGTACCTCACATTGTTCAAAGTGACAACAGTCCTGTCTTCATTATCGATGGTAATACTCCCCATTTCCTCAGTGTGCCCATTAGCACTTTATTTCAGGTTCGACGGTAACTCCTTCTTCGGGATTGTAAAAATGTACGCCCCGAGTCTAGAACCCACTCATCCTTGGTGTCATGTATGCTCGTTGTTAGAGCAACATGCTTTGGAAGCTTCACCACAAGATTTTTCTGAATCTCCCATACGTGATCCCCATTCACCTTTCTTTCTCTTAGGGAAGTCCTTTCTCCAGTGACTTTCACTGCCACAAACCCAACACATCTTTGGTCCAAAGTTTTGCGTAGATTTAGACATGTGTATACTCTGGTCCCTGCTTTTTGAAGCTTTTATGTTCCCTCAAGCAACCTTTTTGTATTTTCTGCCTCTTGAATCAATATATAACCCTTTTGAACTCTGACTTGACCAATTAAATAAAGTCTTATGTCTCAGCTCCACCTCCTTTGCATATGAAGAAGTTGTTACGCCTCTTATTCGGGGGACATTTGCTAAAAACAACCTAAATATTCAAGTCAAACTTAAAAGTGTATCCCACTTTCAGTCAAATGCAAAGCCAACCTAAAGGGATAATGAAAGTACTATTTAACCCTTATGACCAAACAAAAAAACCAAAATATATTTTACGTTTTTATCCTTCGGAAGTCTACACGTAATAAAAGAAGTCTACATATATATAGATTTTATACGAAGTCTACCTTTTAGACTTATTTTGGAGTCTACACTCTAATTTGATCTAATAATTTAATTTTGAAAAT
>NC_027756.1:27447356-27452833 GCF_000695525.1 Brassica oleracea var. oleracea
GATAAGAAGACTGCATATGAAGTCTACAATTTAATAAATTTTTGATTGCTTTTTAAACTTTTTGGTCAAACACAAAACTAACCTATTCAACGAAGTCAAAGTTTTGGTCAAATGCAAAACTGATATTTTATAGACTTCGTTGGCAGTCTACAGTTTGTAGACTTCCGATGAAGTTTATTTTGAAAATTCAAAACTTCGGTCAAATGAAAAACTAACCTCTTTTAGGTAGACGTCTTAGTAAGTCTACCGAAAGTTTTATTTTTGTTGTCAAAGGTAAAGACGGAGACTACTGGGGAAGTCTGCGTTAGAAAAAAAATTTGTTTAGTCAATTGCAAAACTAACCCGTGCGTTGACAAATAGTCTGCATCGTAAGTCTCCACGGAGGCGTAAACATACAAAGCAGTCTACCGTCGCGACACAGATCTAAAAAAGAACGAAAACCATGTAAATAGTTACATTTTTCCTGTGTAAAGCTCGTTTCCAACCTTTTCAACCGTCCAAACTCCAAATATGAGCAAAAAGAAACATCTTTGACTATTCACTAATGAAGAAACTCGAAAATATGAAGTTTGTGATTATGAAAATGAAAGTTATGAGAGTTTTTTAGATGGAAATGTATAGGAGATGAGAGGAAATGAAGTTTTTTGGGTTATAATGAAAAAAAAAAGTGGTTGAAAATTGAATTCTTGAGCTTTAGAGCTCAAAAATGGTGGTTCATAGTGGTTGGAAAAATTGATGATGATGACATTTTTGTAAATAAGAAGAAATGGTTAGGGTGTATTTGGTTTTTTGTTAATTTTGAAATTAATAAAAAATTAAATAAAAATGGCAATTTTGTGAATAATTCAAAAATATAGGGATAGTATGAAAATTTTATTGATGAATAGTAATAACAAAAAAAAAGAAGTTGATTTTGAGTTTGACTAGAAATTGTGGGTTGGTTTTGAAAAACACCCCTTATTCGGTCACAATAGTGTGTTACTATTTGTGACAAAATAACCACAATTTAACTAATCACATTATTATGACGAAACTGTTACTTACGTGTGACATAAAATTTTGGTCACTACACCGTATATTTATGTATTTCTGTATATTATTCAAACAGTGTTTTAAATAGTTTTCATATTACTTTAATGATTCAAATATTTAAATTTAAATTGTATTTATTCATATAATTATAACCAAAAACTTATTTATCAACTTAACTAAACATTTAATTAAATCTTTGATTATATTTATTCTGTATCATATTTATAACTAATTTAAATATTTTAATCGCAAACAAAAAAACCAACCTAAACAAAGAAAAATATAAAACAGAAAAATCATAAGAAAAATATTATATGATAACACTAAAAGATATTTTTCCAAAAATAACACTTAAGAGCAAAAAAATTAATTTTTTTTCTATAAAAAATCACATTATTGTAAAAACTTTAAATTTATAAAATATTTCTAAAGATTATACTATTTTAAATATTTATCTAATAAAACCACCAAATATTTTTTTACCAATTTAAATTATTCTGCACCACTTATTTTATCAAAATTACATTTATCATGTAGCATACACCGTAGTTACACGTATACCTTGCCGTATTTTAGTTCTACACTTTATATTAACAAAACCGTAGTTACTATTCGGATATGTGCTCTGCGCTTTATCTTTTTCATTTTTACTGTTTTATGTTTCACCGTTTTCCACATTTGCCAACACCTTAACAGAAAAAAAAAACAATGAATGAGATTTGGTATTTCGGTGGTTGGTATGAAAACGTCCGGTGCGATTCGATGTTCGGAAAACAATACTACAAAATAAGAGTTTGGTGCCTTTTGGGTGGATAGAATAATAATTAGGCAGCACAATTTTAAATACTTATCAATTAAAGAGGTATATAAAAACACTATTCTGATTTCTTTTCATACATAACAACACTTTTTCTTAGAACTAAGTCCCATGTATTTTCAGCTCAAAAACATGATATAGCTTCATGAGATAGTTGGAACAAGAAAAACATGCTCTCATGAATTGTATTCTAGAGTTTTTATCTATCTAGTTCAGTATATAACATTCTTTACGTAATAAGAACAATAACTTGGGAGGGGTGGGGGGAGAGGATTTCAAATTGTGAAATTAATTAGGAAGACATATGGATTAGTCAATTAACTGGCGTTGTCATATTATATAGCATCGCTATTTTATTATTATAGTTCCAAGAAAAAAAGAGCTTTCGTGATGGAACTGATCATTTATACAACCGTACGGATGTAGTGGTTTATTGGTAAGACTGCACGGTAATTTTTATTATTTACTCTTTTTTTAACGCTGGGTAACACATTACATCATCATATAATCTCTAAATCTATTACATATGATGATCAACTACCTGCAACATATGCGATATTGATGAACAGCTCCACGAATAATGATTCCACGATGAAGCTCTCCCCGAAACACTTGAAACCACGGACGGTTCTGCATGTACGACATCCTCGATGGACAGACTCTCACCACAACAGGCGACCACAACGAACGGCTCTGCTTACAGTACTCTGGAACCTCCGAAAGCTTCGCATCCTATAATCTGCAAGAAATTGCATAGTCTGGTATTTGAACCCCAGACTTGGATGTAGAAACCTTTAAACCTTAACCAATAGGTTAGAGTGCTTCCACTATATATTTTCTAAACCTAGAACATGGTGAACGTTATAATCTTCTTAGCCTTATTGATTCTTCCATTGTACAATAATTTATAGCACAAGGCGGAGAATACAGATATATATATCATTATAAATTAGACTTATTTTTATTATTTACTTTGTTATAAGAAATGTGAATATGGATGAGTTGTGTATTTATCAGAAACTGGTTAATTCTGATTACGTAATGTCACGAGAAATTCCGAAGATTGACCTAAAAAAAGTTTTTGTCACAAATATAGACATTAAAAATAAAAATGATCAAAATAGACTTATTTATTGAATCAAGGGTTTTGGAAGCTTTTAGGGTGTTTTAATTTTAATGGGATTTAGGTGAGTTTTGATGTTATTTGGGTGATTTTGATGAAATTTTAAAAATACAAATAAAAATCTTAGGTGATTTGATAAGATACCTTGTATAGATTTTAAAGTTGTTTAGGTGATTTGAAACATGAAATATTAGTTTTGGTCAATATATTTTTCTTCTAGCGGGTTTATCTACCTAATCACTATGAATATGCATAAAGAAATCAAACTTCGCCATTGACATATATTACAATATACTATGCTTGTCGTGAAAGCAACCTGTTCCAATCAATCTGTTTCTAAATTGTTGTCATGATGTTTAAGATTATTAGATTTGGCTTATACAGTCACACTACTTCACATTTCTAAGTACCAACTTATGTGAAACTGATACATGAAAATTACAGTAAGTAGTTCAGGTAGGAGATATATTGGATCGTGGCTGGATGAAATTGAAATATCTCCTTATTGAGGTTACTTAATGAACAGGCCAAAGCTAACGGTGTAGCTGTTTTCCAGGTTTGAATGCTATCATCACATTTGAATTTGACATGTGTTACAGAAAGCACAGAGAAAGATAGGACTAACACTTTACAATATATTGTCCAATATTAAAGTTTAATGGGAACCATGAGACGATGAACGTTGAAGGGGATTTCATATAAGTAGATACAAGAGCATTTGATGAGTGTATAGATATTTTTGACTACTTGGAGGACTATGCACAAGACTGGGACAAAGCATTTAAGAATTATATTTTCGAGTCAAGGCAGTGGAAACAAGATAGGGAGAGTTCTCAAACCTATTGAGATCATGGAATATAGTGAAGGTACTTATATTTTCTGTGCTTTCTCTGAGTCATCTAAAGTTCTGTATTTAAGTCGTTGGAAACTGTAAGTGGGTTGGCCCGTAATCGAGTTATCAGTCCAGCGTCCAGATACAATTTTTCTTTTGGATTTGAACTCTTTTTCTTGTGATGTACTTGTACAGTTGCATAAGGCGTAGAGAGGATAAACAGAGAAGTCTCTGCTTGGATGACGAGCTCTAGTAACGATGAAGACAGTCCTGAGATGCCATTCATTTCAACTCGGGGATATGACAGTGTGGTTTGGAGCATACTTTACTCAAGAGAGACCTCTGATCAGGATGACTATCAATTGAACAGGCAAGTTAAATTCAAGTCACCACAGTCCTGAAAACTGTTATATCATCATCAGCTTGAATTGTCTTGAAGCTGTTGGTGCCAAGGCGATGGTGGTAGGACATACTCTCAGTTATCAGGCGTAACCTGGTTCCTTTTTTTAAACTCATTCCCAAATATCTTAAATAGAAGATTCTGTAGAAAAACTGTAATGAAATATGTTCTTTTTTCCTTGTTAGTGAACACGTTGCGGCATATGGAGAGTTGATGTGGGAATGTCCAGTGGTGCTCTTGACTCTAGACTAGAGGTATTTGACAATCTTGGTTCTTGATTAGTTGTTTTCATGTCTTTCTACAATCTATGGCTGGCTCTGGTGTTGTTTCTTCAGGTTCTGGAGATAAGAGGGGACAAAGCTAGTGTTATAAGAAGCAACTGCGATTCATTAAAAAAAAGAAGCAACTGCGACATAGACCCATGAACTCGCCTATAACGCCCCGACCTGTCCACGGCTAATGGGCCACACACGCCCGCTCTCTCGGCCCGTGGGCCATCCGGTTCCAGCGATCGGTTCGTTAATTTTTCTAAAGGCTCGAAATCATTGTTTACTGACCTTGCAATCACCACCCAACCTTTTCCCATGCTTTGGCCTCACTCGCACGCTATCGCGAATCACTTCCCGATAGGTCACTCATCCTTCCACTACTCCAGCTCAAGCACGCTTAACTCTGGAGTTCTTTCAGGATGTGCTCCGGAAAAGGTAAGTCAACTTTGGTGACATAGGTAGCCAAATCAATTCTCTTAAGCCTTTCCATATATCACAACTCGGGATGTTACAATTCAACCCCTCTCAAAGAACGCAACGTCCTCGTTGCGCCCCACGACAGGTCTCAAGACGCCTCTCAGGTCAGAACTGAGATGGCTAACCAGCTCTGATACCACTTATAACACCTGATGTGCCCCAGTCCGAGGATCAGTCCATGGAATCAGATCAGAACGAGGATCAGAACGTCCGGAACAACGCAACTGAGGTTCAATCCATCGATCGGGCCGAACATACCGCTCGGGCCGTGTATCGTCTTGACCCGCACTCGTCCGGATTGGAGCTTTAGCATAACCCACGACCAGATGGTCAAATCAACCGCACTGAAGTTCGCCTTTCCCGTCCTGTTCGTCATGCTAAGTCCATTGGTCAAGCCAGAAGTGAAGTTGTTCGAGTGGAATCCAAATCCGACCATGGTCTCTCTCTCTTAAGCCGTCTTGGCCGAACCGGCGATCGTTCTGATGAACTGATCCGACACTTCGATCAGTTCATGAACTTTGATCAGC
>NC_027756.1:27455748-27457235 GCF_000695525.1 Brassica oleracea var. oleracea
GTCCTGTTCGTCATGCTAAGTCCATTGGTCAAGCCAGAAGTGAAGTTGTTCGAGTGGAATCCAAATCCGACCATGGTCTCTCTCTCTTAAGCCGTCTTGGCCGAACCGGCGATCGTTCTGATGAACTGATCCGACACTTCGATCAGTTCATGAACTTTGATCAGCCAAATCTCTCTAAGGCAAGACTCTTGAGGTTGTCCGAAGACTTAGCCACCTTTTGGCCCGGAACAGTCCATGAAAGTCACCCGTCCGTACATGAAGAACGAACCGGCCGTGTACTTCTTCTCACCGCGGGACGTGCTATCAGTTACACCGAACCTGGACAAGAGTAGCCGAAGAGTTCAAATCGACCAGTCAACATTATTTTCTGTGCTTTGACTAGATCTGGTCTTCTATCTATTTTCAATGTCTCTTTTTCATACATTCTACTTATTATCTTTGACTACAAGTTGTATAAATATGAGAACACATCTTTGAGATGAAATAATCGATTTTTCCTTATTCATTTTTGAGTGTTCTTTCTTTGTTCTTTGATTAGAACATTCTTGTTCCCTTGGTGAGGCTATCTCCAAGTGAATCCCCTTTCTTTGAGCCGGACTTGTGTGTCAAATCAAGCGGCCATTGAGAGTTCTAGTAGTATCATTGGGACTTCCGCATCCCTTTGTGTCACTAAACAATCCATCAGTTCTCTATCTCTTCAGATCGAGTTCATATCATCAGATACCGTTGAGTGTTCGTTCCTTAGGGTTCTTCAACACCCGTCACCTCCAATCCGGGGAACAGCAGGCCACCAACAAGATCTCGTATAATAAAAGCTCATATACCCAATTACACTCACCCAAAGCCCAAATAAAAATCCGAATAAAAAGTCCAGTAGCACCAATCCGTCCAATTATTATATACTCATCTGTCTCACCTGAAATGAGGAAGAAAGAGGGGTGAGTAACAGGGGAGTCACTCAGTGAGGTATGAGATACTAAACCCAAAGCCCATGGACCCGGACAGAATACTCCGAATAAATATAATTTAATCCTAATACATTGCAAACACGGTACCTAAAGTACCCAGAGATCAAACAAACTGCCCACTAACAGGCCAAAAACACCACCGAATAAGTGCTCGGTAACACACGCCCGTAGACGATTTATCGACCTCCCCGCCTTGGCACAACAAGTCGACTACGTTGTGCCGCGGCAAACACCACACCCAATGTACTGTCTCCAGCCGATACACCCATGGTCGGCTTTCATCCAAATCACATCAATATACTATATATATATATATATATATATATATATATATATATTATCAATTATAAATGAACAAGTATGGTTGAACCATCTATAACCCTAGTTTCAGTTTAAGCAAAGAACCTACAAACTAAACAAGCAATGACAGACTCAATTTCACGCAGACGGAAACACATTAGAAATAAATTATACTTATTCGTGGTACTAAACCGTGTAAGAGAAGCTCGAGAAAAGACC
>NC_027756.1:27457972-27498663 GCF_000695525.1 Brassica oleracea var. oleracea
CGGTCCCGTCGAACAAGCAGAGCACAAGAGACACTAGCGACTGAGTATCAAAACGGCAGGAAGCGATGATCGATTTCCTTCTGAAACAGTGAGAACAGAGGAGGAGAACTCCCATCAACAGGCGAGAATCGCTCAGGATCCATCGCGAGGCAGAGACAAAACAGAGTAACGGCATAAACCCTAAGCTATCTTGAGCCATCAAACAGAGCAGATCCCAACAGAAACCACCATGGTAGCTGCTACAAAGACAGTAACGGAAATAGAAGTCCCCGACGAAACCCTCAAATCGCCTTTACAATATAGACCCGAAAATCTAATCGGGGAAGTTCTAACAAAGCGACCGGTGACGGAGACAGAGCGAGACAGGGGAGGCAGCAAGCTGACTAGAGCCGCATCAGCAGCGACGCATTACGCTCCAGCGAACCCTCCGAAGTGAACTTGACCCAAATCCACCCGACAGTCTAACCTAGATCTACCATCGAAACGGCGCCTCCTGTTCAGATCCGAGAAGCCATGACCTCGCCATCACTCCGGGGAAACTGGGTACGCACCCAGAGACCGGTTTGGTTCGTCGAGATCCGGCCGCTATCCCGACGAAGAACTAGAGATGATGAAGCAAAGAGGGTGAGGCAAATCGGAGCTTGATAGGGTTGAGGATGGATAAAGGGGCGATTTTAGGGGTGGCGACCGGCGATAACCAACCACCGCCGGCCACCAGAAGCAAGCTACGAAGATCCGGCCGAGAAAAAGAGTGGTTGAGGGGGAGAGAGACTCGAGATGATTTTCTCTCACCTCTCTCTATCTATACTTGGTTGTTGAAACTTCCTTCTTTGGCCAAAAAATAGAGAAGTGACCACTTAACTACCACGGTTTGGGATCACGATAATAGATCTTACGCTTCAACGACGTTGGCTCCATCTATGGCGACTCACGGTTCATGGCGGTGAGAATCGGTGATTGATGGTTCCGAGACGCAACACTCGCGTCTCACTTTCTCCTTCCGCTCACGTTCTCCATGGAACGGATCTGATTTGAACTGAAAACATGGTACATCGATGGATCATGACAATGAGGCTATGTCAGTGGCATGACGACAGCTCCGGTGGTGATAGGTGAAGAATGATGACTCCGGCGGCGGGACATGGCTTGCTCTCCAGCGATGGTGTGAACACAAGAAGAACATGGAGAGAAGGGAAAGGTGGTGAGTGCCTCGTGAAAAGAAGTCAAATGGGTAGGAAAATTAAACGTGACTGAGCTCTCACTCTCTCCACGACGTTGACGGCTCCAAAGGAAGAAGAGAATGTGTAGACTTTTATATAATTAGGTATATATGCACACGTACACAATTAAAATGATTGGGAAAACTTTGGTTTGATAATAATTAAACAATCAAACCGGTTTATTTCAATGAAAATAAATAAAACTAAACCAGCTTGAAACCGGGTCGTTACAATTCTTCTCCACTTAAATGGAATTCGTCCCGAATTCGAGACGAAACTCGGAGAGAACCTCAACAGCTACTAAGGAAAGAAGAACAGGAGATACGGAACAAAGGAAACAAATAGAAACCTGGTTTCTCCTGCAAAAATAAAAGAGTAAGAGACACTATCAACTAACCGAAAGATATTGGACAGAAGAGTGTCAACTTTTTTTTTTTTAAAACTCCCAATCCCAAAACATTGAAAATCGTTGAAATCTGAGTCCCACAAATCGCCGTCCCGGGTCAGAGTCGGCGCCCACAGCTAATGGGCCACCCACGCCCGCTCTCTCGGCCCGTGGGCCCCATCCCGTCTGACGGTCGGTCCGTTAATTTTTCCAAAGGCTCGAAATCATTGTTTACTGACCCTGCAATCACCACCCGACCTTTTCCCATGCTTTGGCCTCACTCGCACGCTATCGCGAATCACTTCCCGATAGGTCACTCATCCTTCCACTACTCCAGCTCAAGCACGCTTAACTCTAGAGTTCTTTCAGGATGTGCTCCGGAAAGGGTAAATTAACTTTGGTGACATAGGTAGCCAAATCAATTCTCTTAAGCCTTTCCATATATCACAACTCGGGATGTTACAATTCACCCCCTCTCAAAGAACGCAACGTCCTCGTTGCGCCCCACGACAGGTCTCAAGACGCCTCTCAGGTCATAACTGAGATGGTTAACCATCTCTGATACCACTTATAACGCCCCGACCTGTCCACGGCTAATGGGCCACCCACGCCCGCTCTCTCGGCCCGTGGGCCCATCCCGTTCTAGCGATCGGTCTGTTAATTTTTCTAAAGGCTCGAAATCATTGTTTAATGACCCTGCAATCACCACCCGACCTTTTCCCATGCTATGGCCTCACTCGCACGCTATCGCGAATCACTTCCCGATAGGTCACCCATCCTTCCACTACTCCAGCTCAAGCACGCTTAACTCTGGAGTTCTTTCAGGATGTGCTCCGGAAAAGGTAAGTCAACTTTGGTGACATAGGTAGCCAAATCAATTCTCTTAAGCCTTTCCATATATTACAACTCGGGATGTTACATCGCCCTCACTCTCTCCGCGGCCGTTCTCCACGATGGCTTTTCTTCAATTGAATCAATATTCGAGGTGTAAGTGATAAGATCACACGTTCAGGTTTCACATAGTTTTAGGTTAAAGAAACCTGGAGATAAGAGTCGTAGGCTTTTTACTGCAAGGCAATGTTTTTTTTTCTTTCAGTTCTCTCAGATAAAATATCTACAGATGTTATTCTATAAGGGTTGTTTTTAACTAAAATATAACGTAAAGTACTCTCAAATCTTCTTATCAATTTTTTTTTTAAAATACTATTTACCTTTCAATAACACTGGATTTGATCAAGTTTTTATAAATTATTAATTGAATAACAGGGGATTTCAAGTGATGTTTAATCATTTTATACAAACTCCATATTGAATAACAGAGGATTTGAAAAAAAAAAATCTGAATCATGACTTGAATAAAAGGGGATTTTAATCAAATCTCATAATCTTTTAAAATACGTGGTTCAATACACTCTCCTATGTTTTATCAAAAGAAATAAATATACACTTATACCCCTAGGGTTAATTAATCTAGACATTAGTGTTTAAAGTTAAGGGGTGGAGTTTAGAGTTTAGGGTATAGGGTTTAGGATTAAGAGTTTAGGGTTTAGGGTTTAGAGTTGAGGAGTGGAGTTTTGGAGATATGATTTCAAATTTAAAAAAAAAAAATTTAAAATTTTCAAAATAAAAATGCCATTTTGATCATTTTAGTTTTTGAGATCCATTTTTGTGATAAAAACTTAAAAAAATCTATGCGATAGAATTGGCCTAATGTCATTGTCATTGCTTTCTTCTTTGTCCCCAAGTAAAGTTGTAGTTTATTTCATGTTTATCTATTAGGATTTTTTTTTTTTTGAAACACGTTTATCTATTAGGATTTTTTCACAATTTACATCGGAGTTTGTCTTTCAGTCACTATAAGAAAACATATTTTTTATGAAGACAATATTCCTTGTTAATTCGTCGTAAAAAGGGTGTTACGACGAATTAACATCGAAAACCGTTTCGTTGTTAAACGTCCGTCGTAACGGAAGTTTCGTCGTAAACACGTGGTAACGTTTACGAGGAACGCTTTCCTCGTAAAACGGAAGGAAACATTTCGTCGTAAACGAGACGTAACATTTTGTTGTAAAGTACTCGTATTATTTCGATGAAAAGTACTTGTATTATTTCGATGTAAACTCCATGTAATATTTACGAGGATTTTACAATGCTGCCCATGTAAGCTCCACGTAAACGTTACGACGATGTTACGAGGATTTCGTTTTAAATTCCATGTAAAGTTTACAACGAATTTACATTATTTCTTACCTTTTAATATTAAATTAAAATAATAATATTATTTAAAATTTGAAATTTTAAAAATTTTAAATATAAAATGAAATATGAAAATGAAAACATATTTTTAAAAACTATTTAAAAGTCATAACATAATATTTAAATTCATAATACAAAAATGAAACAAAAAAAACTACTACATATTATCGAAGTAGTCGGTGGCAGTGCTCGGTTGAGAACGGTCTGGATTGGCATCTTCGGGATTCCGTGTTGGCATTCCGAGAGCTGCTCGTCTCTCATTTAGTGCTCACTACATAGTCGGTTTTTCCACCGCCATCACGTCCAGCAGATCCTCAAGAGAGTCTAAACGATCCTGCTGGCTATCCATCTGAGCTCTCATCTGAGAGTTCTCTTCATCGTGTCTCGAAGCGTATGACGAAGTTGCCTTAGCAACTTCGTTAACAGAACCTATGCCCACTGTCCGTCCCTTCTTTCTAGGAGCCACTTATAAAAACATATTAATATAGTTAAATTTTATTAAATAGTTAAATTTATTTAAATAAATTGATAAAGTTTTACCTCTTCGAAGATCCTATCGACCTCTTCAGTGGTCAGTTTGACGGGTAATCCATCGGGAGACTGCTGGGTTAGATGCGTCTCCCGCTCTTCAACCCGAGAAGCCACTGCGTTGAAGAGCTTCTCGGATGCCAGATCCACAAAAATCATGTTTGATGTGGCGTGAGTCATTTTGAATATATCAGACAGAGATGATAAGACTTCCGTCTTCTCATACTACAAACAAAAAAATTAAATAAAATTAAATATTAAAATTTAAATTAATTACAAAATGCAAAATAAATATTAGAAACAACTTACAGCTTCTAGACGGATTCCGGCGTGAGGCTTTTGTCCGGTTCTGTGAACCATGGGCAAATGACCATCTTTGTCCTTCGTTCTTCGGGAAGCGAAGCACGAGTTGGCCTTACGGATCGAAGAGGGTAACTTCCAATAGGCGATGAGATCATCCCATACTTCCTTCGTGAGCTTGGTGGGCTTTCCGTCATAACCGTAGATCTCCCACTTGTCCTTCCAATCGGAGACAGTGTTGCAAAGGCGGGTCTTTGCCTTTGCAACGAACTCCCTCTTCACCCTCTCGGTGATTCCCAAGGACCAGTGCTACCTTTGCTGAAACAAACAAAATTTTGAAAAATTTACAATAAATATTTAATCAGATATAAATATTTAATTAGATTTTTTTAAAAAAATATATTACCGCAAAACATTTAAACCAAGTCATCTTAACGTGGTCTGGAGTCTTGCTCCAATTTGGGTAGGCTCCGTCGTAGTAGCCCTTGATCATCTCCGACACGCTCCGGCACGCTCCGGCCAACACGGTTGTTGGCCCCAAACCTGAAAAGATAACTTAATTGTTATTTTTTTTTTAATTTTAATGTACTGAAAAATAATAAGTTACCAATAAGTCCCGGCGGTCTATCGGGATCCAGAACATCCATGCCCTCTCGTCCAGGCTGGGCGAGCAAATCCTCCACTGTATATCTCCCGTATGGGGCAGATGGAGGCACACGCAAATCTGGATGAACTGCACCAGCTGGGACAGGCTGAGGTGCAGCGGCTGGAGGAGGAGGTGGTGGAGGCATATGAGGTGCAGGAGGAGGAGGACTCCAAGAAACTCTGTGAGATGTCTGAGAGTCCGGAACTGCCTCGGAAGATGATGGATCGGAAGAAGATGTCCCGACACCATCATGAAACATCTGAAAGTAAGTACGTGTAGTTGGCTTTCTTCTAGGACCCATCTAAATTTTTTAAAAAAGTTACAGTTAGTTTTATCATTAACGATATAATTTAAAAATATTATTCCGATACTTAACTAATCATCACCTAAACTAATTACCTATACTAACCACTTAAACTAATTACCTATACTAACCAACTAAAACTAAAAAAAAATTAGAGAGAGGGAGAGGTTACCTTAGAGGAGTGGAGAGGGCTTTGGGAGGAATGAACGAGCTTTGCTCGTTCTGAGGCATCGCCTATATATAAGAAAAGGTATTCCTCGTAAAGTCGTCGTAAGGTTACGACGAAGTTACCAGGTCCGCATTTTTTCAGTTACGACGAAATTACCAGGCCCACTTTTTTCATTTACGACGAATTTACCAGGTCCGTGTTTTTAACTTTACAACGAATTTACGTGGAATATTTACGACGAATTTACGTGGAACACTCATGATTTTTTCATTTACGACAAATTTACCAGGCCCGTGTTTCTGTTTACGACGACTTTACGAGGCTTAACCCTAAACCCCGAAACCCGAAAACCTAAACCCCAAAGTCACTTATCTTATAACACCATCTTCTTCTTTACATCTTCTTCCTCTTTATCCAACTTAAACCCTAAACTCCAAATTAATTTTTTAAAACCAAAAGAAAATATATTATATAAAACAACATATGTTACACATACATTAAAATGTGAAAAAGAAAAACAACATTTGTTACACATACATTATAATTAAAATGAGAAAATGAAAAAGAAAAACAACATTTGTTACATAGATTACATCATTCTGAATCGTTTTCGTTCTCATCAACATTAGTACAATGATCATCGTCGCTTCCATCGAACTCGTATTCACGTGCTTCATCTGTCACATCTTCAGGAAGATCTTCATATTGTTGGTTTTCCGGATCGATCAGAAGGATTTCATTGATAGCGTCTTCTTCTTGCAAAGGTGGTTCTTTTCCAGCAACAATTCGTCCACGAGGTGTAATTTTTATAACAGCTAACCAGTTTATCGCAGAACTTCGAAGGCGAGGGTATGGAAGGAAGCTAACCTGCTCGGCTTGAGAAGCTAGGATGAAAAGCTCGAACTTGTTGTATCTTCTCCCAGAATTGACATCCACAACACCAAAATTTGTTAACCCGAACACCTCGGTTCACAACAGGGTCGAACCATTCACATATTAAGAGGACGCATTTTAGCTTCAATAACCCGAAAATTCGACTTCAATAATCTCCTGCAAGATCCCGTAAAAGTCTGTTTCGCCTTTCACACATATTCCGTAGTTACTTGTTGCCCGATGTCTACCATACTCGTATGTGTGAAAGGTAAAACCTCGTGTGAAATACATATNTATATATATATATATATATATATATACCTGTGATTTTAACCACTTGATAAAGTGCTTATCTTTCCGTGCGTCCACCTCAGTTGACGACATTCCTGGTATTGCTTCTTCAACTTGAGATACAAACATGCTGCAAATAAAATGAATGCTTTAGAGCATATATAATTAACATTTTTCATATAATTAACATTCACAAGAATATTTACCTCTCAAAGGAACGGATTACTGCATCCTCACAGTTGAGCAATATATAAGTGTGGGCACTATGCTTATCTTCTTCACATGACCACCATACTTCTTTCAGTTTACCACCAAACCGTCCAATTTGACAGAAAATGTCAGGAACACCATCAACTACATATGATGTTGGTACTCCTCTATCATCATATCTTCTAGGAACTTTTTTTCTCGTACGAACAGTTGGAGCAAAGTAGTATGATGTGAAGTTAGATGTTTCTGCTGCCAAACTCCCAGAAACTATTGAACATTCAACCTTTGCAAGATTTCTTGCTTTTCCCTTCAAATGTTTCATGAAACGCTCAAATGGATACATCCATCCGTTGTGAACATGTCCACGAAGCAATGCTTCATATGAGAGGTGGACAACTAGATGCTCCATGATGACAAAAAATGAAGGTGGAAATATCTTCTCCAGATTGCACAATATGATCGAAATGTTCTCATGAAGTTTTTCGATGACTTCTTCCTTGAACGTATGTGTGCTTAGATCTCTGAAGAAGGCTCTGATGGCTGTATATTGCAAAAGTAACCCAATTAATAACATTTCATAACATATGTACATATATTATAAATTGATATTTACCTGCAATTCCTTCATGTACGTTTGTTGGAAGGAGCTCGGCAAAAAAAATGGAAGTAGTTGTTGCATAAACACATGACAATCATGACTCTTCATTCCTGAGAATTTTTGACCTCGTTAACACATCTTGACATATTAGAAACATAACCATCAGGAAACTTAACTTCTGATGCAACCCAGTCAAACAAAGTCAAACAAAGTTATTTTGGCTTCTGATGACAACCGAAAGATAGGAACATGAACGTTTCCACTCTTGATATGTAACTCACTTCTTGAGGAAATATTCGGTAAGTCCATCTTTGACTTCTTGTTATCTTTTGTCTTCCCAAGGACGTTCAGTATTGTATTCATGATGTTGTCAAAAAAGTTCTTCTCTATATGCATCACATCGAGGTTGTGACTTAAAAGAAGATCTTTCCTGTAAGGCAACTCCAAAAATATACTCTTCTTATGCCAATTGTGCACCACACCATACCCATCACGCATATTTCCAGAAACATGCCAGGATCCTCCACACTTAACTGTTTCATGAGCTCCGTAATACTCAATGTCCGCTTCGATCTGTTGGCCGGTGAGATATGGAGGAGGATTGTCTCTGACAACTCTTTTGTACCTAAACAATGTCTTATTTTTCTGGACGGATGAGAAATGAGAAGAAAGCGACGATGACAATCAAACCAACAACTCTTCCTACCACTCTTCAGTTGAAAACCATCCATCGATCCAAGACAATATGGACAAGATAATCTTCTATGTGTTGTCCAACCAGGCAACATCCCATAAGCAGGAAAGTCACTTATCGTCCATAGTAGAACTGCTCGCATCGTAAAATTGTTTTTCAACGAACAATCATACGCCCTCACCTCTTCTTGTATCAATGGTTGATGAAAAACATCTAGCGACCATTTTGGATGCTTCGGCCCAGGGATTAATATGGTTAAGAACATAAATTCTTGTTCCATGCACATTTCCGGCGGCAGACTATACGGCGTAGAATGACTGGCCACAAAAAATATTGTCTCCCAGACATTCCGAATGGACTAAATCCATCGGTGCATAACCGAAGATAGACATTCCGAAT
Source organism: Brassica oleracea var. oleracea (assembly GCF_000695525.1). Lineage (NCBI taxonomy): Eukaryota > Viridiplantae > Streptophyta > Magnoliopsida > Brassicales > Brassicaceae > Brassica > Brassica oleracea. The sequence goes on from NC_027756.1 coordinate 27,466,846, forward strand.
ATTTCTACTGAAATCTGGGTGTACCTTGTTGAAATGTTTCCACGCTCTTGCGTCTGATGGATGTGCAACCTCACCATCTCTCTGGACATGTTCGGCATGCCACCTCATCGATGCAGCAGTCCTCTCAAATTGATATAACTTTTTCAACGTGTCTGTAATTGGTAGGTACCACATCCTTTGGTACAGTAACCTATTCCTCCCACGCCCTTGCTGTTTGAATCGTGGTTTCTTGCATAATCGGCACTTTTCTAGCTTCTCATCATCTTTCCAGTAAATCATGCAATTGTCGATGCAAATATCTATCATCTCCGAAGGCGATCCAAGACTATAAGCCAATTTCTGAATCTCATAATAAGATTCAGCAGACACGTTGTCTTCTGGCAAATACTCTTTAAACAACTCTGTCCATGCATCCATGCAATTCTTAGGTAAATTATGATATGTTTTAATATTCATCATCCTACCTGCTAGAGACAATTTAGAGAGACATTCTCTACAACCAGTGTAGATTGGTTGATTTGCAGCATCTAGCATTTCATAAAACCTTTTTGCATCCAAATTAGGTTCTTCTACATTTCCAGTTCCATCATCTATTGTTGTAGTTGTTTCTAAAAATGCATCAGTAATCATGTCTTGAACTCTATCATGATCTACCATCTGATCTTCTTGATGGTAATTATATGCATTATGCAAATGATTTGGTTCTTCATTATTACCATCATCCTCAAAATTATTATTACTACTACTAGCTTCATTTCCACCATAATCCTCTCTGTGTTGATACCAAATATAATATTGTGGTGTAAATCTTATGTTTACTAAATGCTTCCATACAGTTTGCAAATTTTGAATTCTTGCATTTCTGACAAAGGCAGAACATCTTACCGCTTTCCTACGTGATCGGTGTAGAGCCCGCCTGGTACATGAATGTCTCTAGCCTGCTCAGAAATGCATTCGTCACTCTCTCTTCCAAATCTTTATGGGAATACATCCAACTCCGTAACTCGTAAATATTACAGCCATCCGCCATTTTTTTTATAATTTTTTTGGAATTTTTTTTCCTCGGAATTTTTTTTCTTGTTTTCCTTGGTGTGTTGTGAGAAATGACGTACATAAAGAAAAAATTTCGAGTTTGGTAGGTGAAGTATAACAATGATTTTACTAGGAAAATTTTACTAGGGTTTTACATCTCTCTTACATCAGTTTTACAAAGAATTTACAACGAAATTAGGCAATTCAAAGCGCATTGAATACACGTTTTCACAAATAAATAACGGTAACATGTTTCGTTGTAATATCCTCGCAAATTTACGACGAATATTGTTCGCGACGTACTTTCGTCGTAAATGTACAAGGTATTTACGACGAAACGTTTTCTTTGTAATTTTACGTCTACGTTACGACGAATTTCCTTTTCGTCGTAACATCCTCGTAAACTACTCGTAAGTTTACTAGGAAAAAATTTCCTCGTAACTTTTCGTCATTACGGAAACGTTTTCTTATAGTGAGTGAGTATCTAGTTAACTACACAGATTTGCTAATACAATATAGTTGTGGAATAGCAAAATAATTTTCAAATATCTCATATATATATTAATTGAGAATCATTTAAAAAATTGTAACATATAGTTTATATTAATTACAAAATAGACATGATGATGTGTCAATTAATGAGGTTGTCAATTTACCTTACGTAGCCGCATAAGAATCAATTGAAAAATGGTAAAATTTCATATTTATCACTTTTATGGTACCATTATTCATCATTACCATTACTAAATAGACATTTTCAAAAATATTTTTTTTCATTAAGTGGGAAAAGATTTATATATATGTATATATATATATATATATAATTATTTAAATAAATAAAAATAAAATAATAATTTTTTTATGCTTTTTAATTATACTTTTTCAAATTTGAAATTTTTATGAAAAAAAAAATTTAATTATTTTTTTGAAAATCGAAAATTATGTTTGAAACTATTTTTTATACTTTTTAAGTATTTATTTATATATTTATTAGAATCTTAAATTTCACATTCCAAAAATCATATCTCAACTCTAAACCCTAAGTCTAAATTAGTTAATCCTAGAAGTATAAATATCTTTTACCCTTCATTAAAAATGAAGATAAAAATGGTTAGTGTAAACATGAAAATTGGTAATATAAATGTGGTATTTTTGACAATTTCTCTTGAATAATTTTTAACTCCATATCAATTCACCAGCGCATTATATTAACCAGAGCATAAAAAAATATGTAGTCGACATTATATATATATATATATATATTTTTTTTTTTTTTTTAAAATATATTGTTGACAAAATATAGTGTTTTAAATCGTTATATTGCGACTTTTTATACTTACAACATGAGTAAATGGCTGACTTTCAAAATTTTATAAAATGAGTTAATTGCCATTTTCTATAGTTATGGTATCCCAGATTTCCACTTTATATGTAATATATTATGCAATAATTGTTGAATATGCATAATTCCTTTCATTGACCCCAACATATAGCTATATATTAAGTGACTACCTATTCTATTTCATTAACACAAACAAACCATCGCAACTATATTGTTTTCATCTCCTATCTTTTGCAAATGGCTGGTTTAAACTTTTTCGACTTGAAAACGTTTAACAATATTAGATTTTTTTTTTTTTGTTTACTTATCTAGATAATAATTAGTAGAATTTTAGCAAGGTTCAAGGTCTGACCCACTAAAATAAAGTCCAGTGTATTTTATGTTTTCAGTTAGATTTTTCAAAAGCTAAGTTGACATATATTTCAGACATTTAAACAATACTTATATTTTCAAATTTTCAACATGAAGCTTAAATTAATTTTTGATGATTATATATTGAGAAAAACACACATTGTAGAACTCATTTGTTTATAATTTGAAAAACATACGTATTGTTTTATAAATTTCAGCCCGAACAGGGTGTGTTATTAAGATACGCCTAGGCTTTGCCGGAAAAAAAAAAACATAAAACTTAACTGAAAAAAAAATTGAAACCAAACTAAAATTCATAAATAACTGATCAGTTTCTATATTAATGGAACAAAAAACAAAACCGAATCGGAACCGAAAAACAAATGGATACCTCTTTATATAGTTAAAAATATTAAAATTACCAAATATTTGATTATATTACTTATAAAATGTAATGTCCGAAAAACCAAACTATCGGGAGATTTTTATCCAAAATATTTAATTTTATCTGCATAACCTCAAAAGAATTGAATTATCCAAATTATTTTTATTCTAAATATTTAGATTTAACCGGAAACCCCAATATTTCATCCGAAAATTTGAAAAAGAGAATATATGTTTTTTACTCGGATGATCCGAAATTAACCGAGAAACTAGAACCAAACCGGAATCGAATTTGAACCAATTTTTTTGGATATTAGTCGGTTTCTAACATTTCTATTCAAACTGAAACAAACAGAAACCAATCCAAATTTCATAGATAACCGAATGGTTCCTATTTCTCTAAAACCAAAACCTAAAAAACTGAACCAGAACCGAAACTAAAACCAAACACCATGCCTATATATGCATATAGCTCAATGTTATGTATTGTACTATATAATGTCTACCAAAATGTAAGTTAAATTTCTTTATTTTCCATACACTTTCACCCCGCGCAAGGCGCAAATTTCTACCTAGTAAAATAGATATATTCAGTGAGATTAACAAAAATGACAGTGAATGTCAAAAAAATACAGTGAAAATATAACCTTTTAATACAATTGTAGGTAAATTATAAAATCTATAAGTTAGATTGATTAGACATATTTTAAGCTTTTGGAATTGAGAAATATTTTTCTTTTTGCTTCCAAAATAACTCTCATCAACTTGTCTATCTTTATACATTCAGAGTTTGATATTTTGATCTAAGTAATGGATTGTATGATCATTTTCACTGAAGCAAACTATTTTGAACTAGATTGTCTGGAGTTGGTAAAATTTATATCTACACCAATGGATCTTATCAAATAGAAGTTTTCTCTTTGGAAAATAGTTAATACAATTCGGTAACATCCAATCTAAAAACTTTTATTTTTTAAAATATAATGAAAGTTTGTAACTTAAGAAATTGACTTAAATGTAAAACTGTTACATTATTGGTTGGCAAAGTATTTATACAAATATATATGAAATTTTATAAATTATATATATATATTCATGTTATTTTACTGTCACACAAAATAAAAATTTACAAAAAAGGATATTTAATATTTTTAAAACGAAATTATGTAAAACAAATATTCAAAGGCTGGTGATCACCTATAGTATTATGTCAATGTCCATTGGCTATTCTTTAGGAAAAGATATTGTACAACTGTGTGTTCCCTTTTGTGCCATATGTTGTTTTACCATATATATGATCTACCATATAATCACAATACCCAACTACTGATTTGATTTGTTTACAAGAGTGGAATTACAAGCATGGAAATTTATTAATTACATCAAATCATATCAAAGTTATTTCGTTTATTATATGCAATGCAATTAAAATCTGGTTGTTTTATAAATATCTCCCACTCGAATTTTGCATAATTGTTATCATGTGTACATATATATGTATATGTGTGTATTTAGAACATTTTATAAAATTTGATAGAGGGCATCAATATATATTTCAGGATGGTTATTTTTGAATAATACAGAATTGTGGATTCGGATTTGGTATGATCTGATCTATATGGTTATTTTTGAATAATACAAAATTGTGGATTCAGGTTTGGTTGATCTGATCTATAGCTTCGTCTTGCAAAAATTGCAAAAAGCAAAAAAGGCAAGTTTCAAAAAAAGAAAGCAGAAAACGACAAAAGAAGTCAGCAATAGGTATATATTTCTATATATTAAGTAGTCGACAGAAAAAAAGGGTTTATATATTAAGCAAAAAAAAAAGACATTAAAAAATGAGCAATATAAGCCTTCTAATAGGTTGATCTTGTTCTCTGTATGCGAACCTCTACTTTATCCGATCGTTTTTTACCTTTTAACAACGGTGAAAACAAAATCAAATTTCAGCTTTAACAGCTCCACAATATTATTTATTTTACTCAAAGAACTTTAGGTAATCTATCTATACTATTAAAACAGGATTTTGCCCTTGGTTTTCATATATAATTACATTACAATGCCATTATCATTTAATTGTCAATTGTCATTTAATTGTTAATTAGAAATTCATTAATGATCATAGTTATTTATACTTCCTAATATAACAACATATTTTGCAACACTATACGTTTTACGAAACATTTAATATAATTAATACAATATGATTTGAACATTAATAAGTTCGTAGTCTTACAACATCACAAATAAACTGAATATATTTTCTAAACCTAGAACATGGTGAACGTTATAATCTTCTTAGCCTTATTGATTCTTCCATTGTACAATAATTTATAGCACAAGGCGGAGAATACAGATATATATATATATATATATATATATCATTATAAATTAGACTTATTACATGCTGAAAAATGTAATATGTTTAATATGCTTGAAATCACAATGTATCAATTTTGTCATTTGTAAAAATATTATTCAAAGCTAATCCCTTAACGATAAATCCAAACTCTAAAACTAAACCATCAGCCCTGTTTTTTTTTTGGATCAAACTACTTGCATTAAACTAAAGAGTGAATTGGTTCATAATCCATAAAGAACATGGAAATAAAGAAACTACCTAAGGTAAAATTTATGTGGGCTTTCGGATTGTTTAAGTGGAGAGGAAATTACGTAAATGTCCTTTTGGTTATTTAGAAATAGAAAATTCTGTAGGCCTGATATAGGTTGGAAGATAAAAGAGTTTGTAAATATAATTGGGGGGATGAGTAATAATTAAGGTAGGATAAATTCCCCCATGCAAGTTACGTGATAGAGGCTATAGATATTTCGGCCAATGAAAGAGTTGAGAAATCTGACACAAGCAGCTGGATGAGAAAAGAGAATCACACCAAAAGATCTTTGTCTGCATGCGAAAAAAATGTACGGGGGAGTGAGCCAGAAAGTTCATGGCGGGTTGCCTATTTAAGGAAGCAAAATGGCGAAGCCTCTACATCAAAACATAGTTAAAGCACATACAAGAGCTGAAAGTATTTAATTCTGACAGTATTAAATGGGGAATTCGATCATACAAATGATACTATTGAGCTAGATGACCATGATGATGAGATGGTTGAAGTTAGCAATGAATGCATCGACATGTAGTATATTCATGTTGTAGTTTTGAAATGTTTTCCATACACATCGAACCTTTATCAGGATAAATTTATTTGAAGCACGATAACAAGAAAAATCAATGGTTAAATAAAGTTTTAATACCTTTAATATGATTGTAAAAAAAAAAATAGTTTACTAGCATTTTAAGTTGCTAAAGTATGAAATTGGCTAAATCAGATTAGCGCTAGACTAATACTAAACGAGAATCACATAAGTGACGTTTTATGAAAGATTACTTTAGATTGTATTGATAATCTATTACATATGTAACAATTATATCAACACAAACTGTAAGAACAAATGCAAATGGCGTTAATGGTGTTGAAGATCCTTCTTTGGTCACACCAAGTAAGAAAGGTACGTGACAACATAAATCAATAATTTAGAAATTCGTGCAATTGTTACCTAACCTTTATGGGATAATGTTTGCAGTTATGGTGACTGGTGAAGGATTGGGATTGCAACAATCCAGTAACATTGAGATGTGTAACACAAGTCTGGAGATGCCAATAGCATGTACTATCACACTGCCACCAATTATGAAGTTGGCTAATTGCGGTGGAACAAAAGGAGGTAGATCAATCAAGGGGGGTGAGAGGGAAAAAGATACATCATCTGGAGGAAGTAGCACCGAAGGTGGGTGTTGAATATTGAAGTTAGATTGGGATGGGCGTATTAGCTTAAGTGTGTTGTAGGGGTCTCATTAAGTAGTATTTTGTTGTATTGTCGTTGTGTTGGTCGGCTAAATCGGATTTTAGCATTTTTAAAGTTGTTTTTGGTTTTCTTCTCTGTTTTCTATCCGGCTATGAAGAATTTTTAACAAAAATATTTATAATGTTAGCTTGTCAACATGAATCACTAGCATTGTCTGTTACTAATTTCCAGTAAGATTGATTTCATATTTCGTTTTGTAGGCCTTGTTTTTGGTTGGTCGGATAAATCAGAAGTTTCTAGTTTGTTTTACTGTGCATTTCTGTATTCTAACCGGCTAAGATGAATTTTAAGAACAAGATTAATGTTTTTAGCTTCGCTACTTGAACTATTTGCATTGTCTGGTAAAAAATCCAAGTTAGCCTGGTTTCATAATCCTTTTTGTTTGCGACTGTCTTTGGTCGCGTAAATATCTTTACGCAGTTATAGGTTGTTTTAGCTTTTCGTTGATGTCTAAAACCTGATAATGGGAAGGTTAACTGTGTCGTTAGAAACGTTAGCATGATAGTACGAGATTTTAGCATTGTCTGATAATGATTACAAGTGGGAACGATTTCATAATTCATTTTCGTTGACATATATATTTGTTGACCGTATAATTCATATTTTAGCCGAGTTAAGCTGTCTTGTTAGTTTGATTTTCCATTTTTGTTACAGGTTCTGTAAAGTTTTGACAAAGACATTTTCAAAGTTAGAACTACTTCACAAATCTTTAGCATAGTTTAGAGATATTATTGTCTGCGTCGATTGCATGGGACACATGTTGTTTTGGGTTGGCTCTTGCGGTTTTACAAGTTTTGTTTTCCTTTTTGGCTTCATCACGCATCTGGATAACATCAGCTTTGGTGGCTCCGCCTGTGAAATGGGAATTAGAAAAAGAGAAAACTTCTTCGATACACTTGACAAGATTTTCAACTTGAACATCTTCTTCGTCGTCGGACCAGCCAAGTTCCAGGTTGACATTATTTTGTTCAACACCAGCCGAAATTATGGAAATAACTTGCGCCTGAAAACTCGAAAATATTACAAACAGTTTGATTGAAAATATTCAATTTACTTTAAAGATAGCATAGATGGTACCTTGCAAGAGATATTCTTCGGATATGTATCAAACAAGAGAAGAACAGTTGATTTTTTTTCTTGAATACAGAACAGTTGAATATAAATAGAAGAAGATGTGCTTTTGGGTGTCTAGATTTTTACAATAAGGGGAAACTTTTCAAAAACATTAGAATATTTCAAGTTGTTTGACATGAATAGATTTCGTGTATATTTGGTTTATCAGATATATGATCTACTAAAAGTTGTGGGCATCACGAAAACAAAATGCATGTAGAAAATAATAGGGGTATAATGGTCCATGTAATTGTCGATGATTCCTAAGTAAACACCAAATGTGCATATCGCCAATTACATGGTTTTTCTTATGTGTAGAGTGCAATTACTCTAAACTAAATAGGTCTTTCAATCCATAGGAGGTACATCAGCATATAAGAGAGCCGACTTTGTCACATTGTCGGCCTCAGTGTTTTGTAAACGAGGAACATAACGGAAGGAGATGGTATCAAATAGACGATAAAAGTGATAGATATCAAACATAATGCCATACAACGCCGGTCTTGATTCCTTTTTCTTCAATAGAGAGATGACGACCAATGAATTAAGAGATCATTATGAGACCATCAACCATGTTTTTATTGATAAATTATGAGATCATTTTTAAATTATAAATTTATTATAATTTTCCTAAATCCACGTATTCTAAACAACAGGTTGAGATCAACTATTAGTATCCTTATCTTGACATTTTTAAAAGATCTGATAGCACCAATAATAGAAGGAAACTCCTAAACTACAAGAATATATTTCTAAAAATATATTGTCCATTTTATACCAATCATACAGATATAATCATATTTAAAAGATTTTATTAGATCAATAATATAGTATTTTCTTAAATTAAACAAAAAATATTCCTAAATATCTATTTTTCATTTTTAAATATCAATTAAACAATCTTATATGAATCAGTAATAAATATGTTATCTCTTATAACTTGGGCAGCTCTATATGTACTATCTACACGATTTAAAACTATTTAATTTAAAAATATTTCAACTAAATATTACTATTCCTATTTTATTGTAACTTAAATCCATATATAGTTATGATTTCTATCGACATATTCATATCAATTGTTAGTTTCAACTTCTTGGTAATTTCAAAAGATTTAATAGCACCAAAAATATAGGAACTTCCTAAACTAAACGATTTTATTCCTATAATATATTGTCCATTTAGAATAAAAAGTTGGCTAATCTACACCTATATAAATACAACAATATCTATCATTTCATACATCACCACTATTCCAACCAAACCGATTTAGTTAGGTCTTCATCTATGACAATCAAACAAATGTACACAACCGAAAAGAAAACTGAAGAAATCTTAGAGACATCAAACACAAACCTTCTGAGACTTTGGCGATTCAGTAACAAATCTGCTGATTGTCCAAGAAATTATTTGTAATATAACAACATATTATTTAAATCAGATTTTTAAAAACAAGTAATCCCGCGCGGGTCAAAAATCTAGTTAAAACTATTAAAACATGAGTACAAATAATATTAACCCTGAGTTTTCCTAAAAAATTACAATCTTATGCCATTGACCAAAACAAAACACTGTCGTTTTATATATTTGCTAACCAACAACTTCGCTATCTCATAAATTCACTATACAATACTACGCCAGACCATCTAATTAATAAAAATTGACCACTTTATATAACTCGAAACAAAACCAATGAAACCTAAGATAGTAAAAGTACCTCAGTAAGTATAACATTTTGATCCCCTGATATGTTTCCATACGAAATATTCCTCGGTTAATGTTGGTCTGCAAAACCAAAATCAATGTATTTGATAGATACAAAATTATATACTTAACCACATAATCCTAATCCATTAAATATCAAGATTAAGAAAGCATGAAATCATCAAATTATATTTTCGCATCTTAAAATTGTTTTCATCTATCTATTTGTTTCTCGGTTTGGTATCATGGTTTGTATCAAAATATATATTATGATCAATATTAAGTAACATATTTTGGGTTTCTCGGTTTGGTATCATGGTGTGTTCGGCTTAGTTGATATCCTTAGATTTTTGAAAGTTAGTATTAGTAGATTTTACGCTGCACATAATCAAAACAGAACATTTATTTTTATTTCCTAAACGGAATTACATTCCAAAACAAATTCCTATTTCGAAGCAATGATATCAATCAATTAACACAATATCCATCTTATATTCAAATCTTGCTAATCACGTATGCCTAATTTTTTTAAAAAAAATATTCCGGCTATTATTATAATTTAAATAAATCAAAATCGTATATTCGTTTTTCAATGCCTCAAAATCATAACCAACCAAATCTTTTATGTGTATATCCTTTCGATTTGCCAACTATATATATCTCATCTCCAAAACTTGAAAACCATATCACATTACGCAAAACAACCTAAGAATGTCTACTCCGCTCTCAAAACTCAGACCTTATAAATCCAATTGGCGTGTTCAAGTTAAAAGCTTACATTAGTTGAAGCAAGACACATCTTTTGGAGGAGACAGCTTCGAGATGGTTTTAGCAGACCAATGGGTAACTTACCTTTCTAAACACATGTTGCAAACCTCAGGAAAAAAACTATGAGAGTTGTTTTTAAAGAAGTTTTTGACAACCTTGAACTGTTGGAGTCATAAGGTATGTCATTTTAATCTTAAATGTTTACTCGCGTTTTATATTTAGATGTGTTCTTATTAAAAAAAATAATTGTATGCGTGTTTTATTCTATGTACAATGAAGACAATGAATTGAAATGAATGTCCACTTTTGCTCTTTCCAGGTTTGAGTCGGCCACATGTTCTTCTCGAGTGGAAAAATGCTTGCTGGTTCAGAAAAATTGTTTTAATTTATGCAAACAAACAACATTTGCTTTCAATTTCTTTAATCACACATTTATTTAAATAATTTTCTTATTCTTGAGTTTTGAACAAATAAAGTAATTTTCTTTGGTAATTTGAAACTTTTTGTTTTAAATTTTGGTTTTATACAAGAGTATCATTAACATAAACCAGCACGGCATGCATCACTCAGATAAGTAAAAACCAAACATATATACTTAAGCCAGGGTTCTTTCATACTCGCAACCTATTCTAAATGGTCCAACATTGCATTCATTTTATGGTTTACTTATGATAGATAAGTAATTACTAACCTTAAGTCTGTTATTCATCAAGGTTGTTGTCTTCCTTTGCATCAGAACGTCCAACTCAAACCATTGGTCATCTTTAAAAAGACATAATATTACCTATCAAACGATTGACAGATTCTATGTTATAGAAGATTTTAAAAAGGCAAAAAGGTTTAACAATCTCTTACCATGTCGTTGTAAGTTCACTATTATTTTTCGACAACTTATTCTTATCTTTGTGTCCATCTCCCTTCCCTCGGTTTCTCTAGAAAGAGTAGTTGGTCGGTACTACTAATACTTCAAGCCTGAAAGAAAAGATATAACAAAGTTGACTCTAACTGTTTCTAATATTATTCATCTAATATATTAAACATGATGAACTTACAAGTCCAATGTTGATTCCGTGACTTCTAAACAGTCTACTAGATGGTTCTATCATTAAACAGAGCTTTTACAATTAAGTCAACCTGACTTCTCTAATTAAAAATCATTTATGATCTTCGCCGGAGCTCCTATAATTGGACGTTCAATCTAACAATCGTTAGTTATAAGTTAATTTAGAGTAATAGCTACATAAAAGAAGATCGTTAAATAAAAGTACCTCTGTATGTCGATTCTGAATATGAATATATCAAATCATATATGTCTGTTCTCTGTTCGTCTTCTCCCTTCAACTTCTGTTAGGAGGTTAGGCTTTATAGAACAGATGTTCACGATAGAAGCTCCGGAAGCTTTTTCAACCATTGATGGTGAATCATGTCTAATCACCCAAATATAGAGATTACTTTTATCTTCTCCCATTCAAGTATATATCCTCCAAACTAGCGTTGCTTTACACAATTTTGATCAAATCTGTCAATATCTCAGTAACAAAACAAAACCCTAATCTATTAATAGAAATCGATTATAATATAAATACGAATCAAACTCCTAACCTTTGTTATCAATGTTACTCACTGCCGATCTTTAAAAATTGCTTCGGTTTAGATTTCGATACATAAGTGTTCGGTCTCTATGTCTGGATTTTCGGTGAGGAATAGATAGGAGGAGGTCGACGACAGAGATGAGCTCTGTTTATAATGAAACAAAAAAAAATCCTTTTTGTGAACAAGAAACGTTTGTTGGTTTCCCGTATAAAAAACAAACAGTGTTCTAATGGGCTGATTTCTTTTAAATAATGGATTAATATGGCCCATATTACAATTTTCTTTTTCATCAATTACTATGGCCCAAATTACATTTACCATGTAATAAATGTTTTTGTATGATTGTAATTAATTTTGGTATGATTGTAATTAAGTTGCTGCACTAATATAGATATATGTTTGTATAAAATAGTAAATAACTTATATTTCAATTTTTTTAAAACGTACAAATACAATCATATTTGTATAAACATGTAAATAATTTATATTTCAAACTTTTACAAAGTGCAAATACATTCAAACAACTACTGGAATTGAATAATCTGAACAATAAATCAGAAATATCAAACAAGTAATAAAATGGGAATAAGAGCCTCAGATAGAATGTTCACGTCAGTATAAAAAATTGTCCAATGGGAAGCTGTTTTTTTGCCACGTCACCATGGCTGAAATAGAGAGGACTTTCTTATTGGATCTGTTAAAATTTTTATTGGCCCACCTAGCCCATCTAGACAAACCTGCTTCTTCGTCTTCAAGCTTGACGAGCCTCTCCCGACTCTTCCACTTCATCTTCTCCGATCTCGGTCTTTTGTTTTTTGTGTTACCTTCTTCTCAATCAATGATCATATTCAATACTGGTGTGGAAATACCTTTGGATCCAAAGGGATTTGCTTTCATCCAATCAACGATTCGTTTCCAGGTTTTGCTTTCATCCTATTCTGATTATTCTTATAAAATCTGATGCAGAGATTCATTTGTCGTCTTCTTCTTCGTCTCCCCATTCACTGCAAAGATGACGAAATATGTATTTAGACCTGCCAAATCCGCTCCATGTTCTCCCCCAAAGCCACTAGCTCTCTCCCGCACACGATCTGAATAATTCCATGTCATCCACAAGGTTCCCATCGGAGACAGTCCTTACATCAGAGCCAAAAACGTTCAGGTGATTAAAAGTCTCATCCTTTCTTTCATATCTTGGAATCATAACTTCTCATCTGATTTGGTTGTTTTTACTATTGATTATTGGATTCAGTTGGTAGAGAAGGATCCCGAGAGAGCAATTCCGCTGTTCTGGTCCGCCATTAACGCCGGAGACAGAGTTGACAGTGCTCTGAAAGATATGGCTATGGTGATGAAGCAACAAGATCGGGCAGAAGAAGCTATCGAAGCTATTAAGTCTCTTAGAGTCTGGTGTTCAGATCAAGCACATGAATCGCTTGACAACATCCTCTTAGATCTCTACAAGGTACTCACTTTACAAAAAAAAGCAGAACATCTTCTATTTTTCCTTTGTTTCGTTATGCAATTCTTGAGTTTTTACTGAACCGTTGTGTGTTATTTTTGTTTACAGAGATGTGGGAGAAAGATGACGAGATTGCACTGTTGAAACACAAACTCTTCTTGATACATAAAGGACTCGCCTTTAACAGGCAAACAAACCAAAACCGCTGGATCTCAGGGGAAGAAGTTTCAAGTCTCTTTTGAGCAAGAAGCAACTCGGCTACTTGGGAACTTAGGATGGGCTTTGATGCAAAGCGACAACTTCGCGGAAGCTGAAGACGCCTACAGGAGAGCTCTATCTATCGCACCTGACAGCAACAAGATGTGTAACCTCGGAATCTGTCTTATGAAGCAAGGCATGATCAATGAAACCAAAGAGACGTTACAGCTTGTGAAGCCAGCAGTCGTGGATGGTCCTAGAGGAGTGGATTCACATTTAAAAGCTTGCGAGAGAGCGCAGCAGATGCTTATAACGATCTTGTTTGAGCAGAAAAGGCTTTTCGACACCATGTTTGGTTCTTTCTCTATATGGCTGCCTCAACCTTGTAGAGAATAGAGCGTGAAGCCTAAGGCAAAGCCGGATTTGAGCAATGGTACGGTGACGAGAACGTGAAAACCAATGTGAATGTGAATGTAGTACTAAACAACCCATTAAGGGTTGATGCAAAACCGTTCTTCTCTTCGAAGTTGATCAACAATAAAGAGAAGCTGAAGAGGACAAGATCGTCGAGTCAAACCATGGGAATGTTGAGTTTTGGTGGTGGTGATGAGGGAGAGAGAAACACAAAAGAGAAGAAAGCGATAGACTATGGATTACTAGACAGCAAGGAGTTCGAAGAAGCGGTGATCATGGCTGTTTTGGGGATAGAGACGAAAGTGTTGGACAAGAAGAGGCTCAAGGTTTTTCAGGACATCACATTGTCCTCCATAAGCCCAAGAGCCTGAGTGTGTTATCTCAAATAAGGTCCTCTGGTAACAATGGATGTTATAAACGGGAAATCGATAAAGAATCTTGAGAAATATTTTTGATTATCTACAGAGAATTTACCAACTATATTATTTGAAACATTCTCCAAGTTTCTTTCTTTAAAATTAAAAACTTATCTAATTACAAAATTAGACGTGTTTTCTAATTTATGAACGCTTTGATATATCATGTGTCCGACATAGAAGATTATATAATTTAATAATAAAGTAAAATTGTTGATGTTGAGTTACAGTCATTATGTCTAACTATGATCCATCCAGTACAATTTTGTTTTACACAAAAATACCTTTTTCGCTGCATTTTTAGCCAGTTAAACTTCAACAAACGCTATGCACTTTATAAATATGTTATCACCAATTAAAAATTACAACAAAAAACAAAAAAAAATCTTAAGTTAGGAATATAATCATTATTTTTCTTTTAGAAAAACCTCCAACAATGTTAAATACACTCTAAACACACAACATACACATAACACCAACCGCTAAAAATTAGAACAGTTCATCACTACATCTCAACCATATTACAATACAAATCTTAGAAAATTAGTAACCACGGCAAAACGCTAACTACACAAATACAGCATCACATCTACACATAGAGGTAAAGCAACAACAACGTGTATGAAATTTATTTTGTGCTTTTGTTTGTATAGTGTGGGTTATATACAAACTAAAAATTAAATATGCTCAACGCAAACACACGTAAAAATGAGACATCATATTTGGATATATTTAAATAAATAATTTTAAATATATTATATTCTTGATAATTTTAAAATTACTTAAAAAGAAACTAAATTATTAAAAAAATTAATATACAAATAAAACTAAAGCGATATTTTGTAACGTCAAAATAATAAATGAATAAAAAATATATTATGTTAATAAAATAGATTTTAGATTTTAAAGACATCTAATTCATGTAATATTACAAAATTCAAAATTTGTTTATTACAATTAATATTTTACCATTGGATATATTAAAATAATATTCTAAATAGATATTCAATTGTCAGTTTTCAACTATTACACGTAAAGTTTTTTATTAAGTACGTTTTTTTTTTTGAAAATGGGGTTTTATATTTTAAGTAGGTTATTGAAGTACTTTTTCTTTTCGTGAATTTATTCGAGATGAGATTCCGATCTTTTAAACTAAGATAATTTATGTTCTATACATAATTATATTTTTTTTACATAACTCTAAAATCTCGGACTTGATTCTTCATATTTTATTAGTTAATTATGTTACATATAATAGAAATACTTACTTCAAACTAAAAATATATAAAAAAAATCAAATTTAGAAATTAGTTATATATAATTTAATATACAAAAATTCACATACAAATAAAAATGATAAATGTAACAAATTTAAATATATTATCTGCGCGTAGTGCGGAGAAAGGATCTAGTAAACAATAAAAACATTATTTGTAGACATGTAATGTAAAACAAATATATAATATTGTAAATTTTATATATCTATAAGATTAAAATACATATAAACTATTCATTTTTTCAAAAAAAAAAAAGACATCCGCGAGGATCTGACTCTATAGGAATTAAAAACTAATTACGATTAATAATTCTCTGATTTTTGTTTTTAGAAAAACCGTTTCTGAGGTACACGATGTTTACTCTAATATGGTGGAAACCATCCAATGTATTCGAATGTGTCAACAACTACACCAAATTTATGTTAATACATGCCACATATAAGAAGTAAATAATTATATGATGGCAACATCATAAACGAATTTAATTGATTTTAATCTAAATTAATGGGGTCAATCCATAATATATGAAACTTAAACCCAATCAACAAAACCCACTGACCTAGCTCGTGAACCCGACCTGTGGTCGACTTAAGTGACCTTCATTCATTAAATAAAAAAATAGGGTTCATAACAGAGAAGTAAAAAAGAAACAGAGCGAAAGAGAGGAAACAAAAAGAGAGATGGAATTGGGTGGAGGATCCAACAATGCTTCACTCTCTTCCTGCAATTGAATCTCCAGAAACCATACTATCGCACACTAATTACTCCAATGATACTTCTTAAAACCCGATTTTACATTTTTCCCACTCTCCACATCTTTTTTAAAGAAAAGAAACGAAATTAGGTTGTTGGGTTTAGAAAAGAAACGAAATTAGGTTGTTGGGTTTGTAATCTCTCTCAATCTCTTTCACTCGGTCTCTCTGTCTCGTTCTCTCTGTGTGTTAGAAACCCCCAAATCGATTTTTCTTTACAATGTCGTTGTCTATTTTTTTCGGGTTAGGTAGTTTCTGTGTGTAGGTAAGGTTAAGAGGGTTAGGTTGGATCGGGTATTTGGTTTAAGTTGAGTTTTTTTATTAATTATGGACTGACTCCATTAATTTATATTAAAATGAATTAAATCCGTTTATAATGTTGTCACCACATAATCATTAACTTCGTATACGTGACATGTATTAACGTAAACTTGATGTAGTTTTTGACATGTTCTAATACACTGGCTGGTTTCCTTGTTTTTACTCTCTTGTCCTCTTCCTTTCTTCTCTCTCTTGGTGTCTCCTTCTTATAGAAGTAGAAGCCCTTTTTGCTACTGTTCCCTTCTCATTTCGTGTTACTTGATCGCGGGTTCCCTGAAAAATTCGATCTTTCTTTCTGGGTTTCTTTAATTTCCGATTATCTGATCATGGCGGTCGTTGAGAACGTCGGAACTGATACATAGGTTGGTGCAATCTCCCCGTCGCCGCCGTCTTCCGTCACCAGTCAAGGATCATGAGCCTCTTCCAACGAAGATCAAGGTGAAAATGGAGTCCACGGTGAGATCAGATCCCACGTGGAGGGATCCGACGGTGGAGAGAGATTCAAGCGTGAGATGAGAGAGCTCAATGAGCTTTTAACTAAGCTTAACCCCATGGCTAAAGAGTTTGTTCCTCCCTCACTGACTAAGCAAGGACGTAACGGTGGTTTCTTCACCGTCGCTGACTCTTTCCTTGGTGCAGCCGGATATTTCCCCGTCAACGAAGACGGCGGCTTTCGATGGGTAATATGACACGTCTCTTGTATCTTGTCTCTTCGTGCTTGGTTGTTTGTTAAGCTAAAACTTGTACCTTTGAGGCTTTTGCTTAGATTTGGTCTCACCTTTTCTTTTAGCGACTCTGCTTCTTTTGTGAAATTATTTGATTTTGAGTGTCGTTTTTGTTTCTGTTATTTGAAAAAGAAGAAGTCGTTCGGACCACCACAAGGGAAACTGAGGATTAATCCTCGGACAAGTATCGCTCAGCGTGAAGACGTCATTCGAAGAACTGTCTATGTGTCTGATATTGACCAACAGGTTTCTAAAGGCTTCCACCCTTTCTTCAATGGTTCTTCCACAGGCTTACTATATTCTCACTTATTATACTATCTTAATTTTATTTTTTCGGTTTAGGTTACTGAAGAGCAGCTTGCTGGTTTGTTCATCGGCTTTGGACATGTCTCTAAGTCTCTTCCACAAATTCATCTTTGTTTGCGGTGTGTTCTTTGTCTTAACTTTTTTCTTTTTTTTTTGGTTGTTTAGGTTGTTGACTGTCGCATTTGTGGTGACCCAAACTCAGTACTTAGGTTTGCTTTCATCGAGTTCACTGATGAAGGTATCATTTAGCCTCATTTTTTTTTTCAAAGTGTGTGTAAATGTTGGTTTAATGGGTTTGACGATTTGGGGAATTGTAGTGGGTGCCAGAGCTGCGCTGAATCTGTCTGGGACGATACTGGGATTCTATCATGTGAAGGTTATGCCGTCCAAAACTGCTATTGCACCTGTTAACCCGACATTCTTGCCAAGGGTGAGACACTTTTTTTGGTATTGTGTTTCATCACATTCTGAGTGCAAAGTTATGTGCTTTTTATGACTCAGCACTTGTCCTGTTTTTGGTTATTAGACTGAAGATGAGCGTGAGAAGTGTACGAGAACTATCTACTGCACTAACATCGACAAGAAGGTGATTTTGTTTCCTTCACGGCGCTATAATGAAACATAAAGAAGCTGAACTTTTGATGAGTTGGACAGGTCACTCAAACGGACATAAAACTCTTCTTTGAGGCTGTGTGTGGAGAGGTGTTACGTCTGAGGCTTCTGGGTGATTATCATCATCCAACTAGAATCGGTTTCGTTGAGTTTGTCATGGTAAAGCACTATTGATCTTTACGATTGTATCCTTAGATTAAGTTTCAAAGTATCCTTCTTTTCTCTCTTTGGCAGGTTGAAAGTGCAATAACTGCTCTCAATTGCAGTGGCGTGCTTCTTGGTTCTTTACCGATAAGGTCCCCAAGAACAAACCAGTTTTCTCAAACACTTTCTTGTTATTTGGTTATGATTCCCATCGTTGACGTGTTTTTTATTCACAGGGTGAGTCCCTCAAAGAAACCTGTTCGTTCCCGTGCTGTCCCTCGACAACAACAATAGAAGCTTACAAGTTTATTATACATATATATCTGCTCTTTACAGGCATGTAAAGATGTTTGTCTGAAACTCGTAAAGTCTTTTGTTTTCCCCTGTGTAATGCTTGGAAGCTTGATGATGCTTCTGTTGTCTTTTGCGTTCGGATCTTTTCTGTCGTAGGGAGTTTTAATTTCGGTTTGGTTTTTAACTTGTAGAGAAAAGAGAAAAGTTACACAGAGCAGAAGAGAGAAACATAGAGTGAGAGGGAACAAATTCTGGAATGGAATAGATGGGGTCAAATAATTCTATAATGGACCTCTTCTTTTTTAATTTAATAAATGAATTAAAATTAAATCAAAAATAGAGGGAAAAGACCATGAAACCTAAGAAGCTCTACTTATTTACTAACCCACCTATTTACTATCCTAAGAGCATTTCCAACCCCACTCCATTTTGCAATAAATTATGGAGTGGGGTTGGAGATGCTCTAACCCACTAATCCGATCCTACTTAAACACGATCCCTAAATCTCCAGATTTCTCTATCTCAATCATCACTCTCACGTTCATCGCCATCTTTCGTAACTTTTTTTGAAACATGATTTTTTTTGAAACACAAATGTAAATATTTCACAAAAACCAAACTGAAAATCAAGTAACATTCATCTAATCATTTTTTGTTACTCCATTTTCATCTACTCCATATCAATTCTGATTCACAACCTTAAAACCCCATATATTTTTTTTCAATTTTATCAAAATATTTCCGTCTCAAAATCCAAATCAAATCGAAAAAATTCTCCAAACCTTACAAAATTTCGTTCTTATCCCAAATCGATCAATTCCACATCAATCTAGATCCATTTCCGCTTATATAAAATCAAATCTCATCTTCAATGTACAAAATTTCCAAAAAAGAAGAACACAAAGTATTACTAGTACACCTAGTACAACTAAAACTAGTATAAATAGTACAACTAAAACGTGTATAACTAGTACAACTACAACAAATATACCTAGTATAACTAGTATAATTGGAACAACTATAACGTGTATAACTTTACAATTAATATGGTTATATTAGGTTTTATTTTCAGCGTGCGAATGATGTTATAGAAGAGGATGATGTAGAATAAATGAAAAAGTTGGTCTAATCTTCCACTGTATGGATTTGTCAAAATATGTTAAAAGTTTGTTTTATATAATATTTATTTGAATAATTATTTGTTTTACTAGTTGTACAAGTAGTACTAGTTGTACTATTTTCAAAAAAAAATCATCTTTAATACCGAAGCCGAAGAAAGCAGTAGTAAAGCCGAAAATGTTACAGTAGAAGAGGATTTAGAAGAGTATACTGAAAAATATAACTTACAGGTCGGATAAGCCTGCTCATTCGTTCAGGTCTCTTTTCAGGTAAGCGATAGCTTTTGGGTTGCTTTGAAAACATATGTTGCTTTTGGTGATAAAACTTATGTTCATTTTGGTATCATTTTTCTCTTGTTCGTTCAGGTCTCATGTTTAGTTGTACAAGTTATATTAGTTATACACATACAAATAAGAGAAATCGTGTGGCCATGATCAAAAAAGAGAAAAATGATCTAGGGATGAGAAAAAGAGGAAGTGGGTCCCAGTCAAAAGAAAGAATGGGAGAAGAAAGGTTGTGAGGTTCAGATTAACGGAGGTGAGATGATCTCATGGTTGAGAATGCATTTTCATCAAGGGTATTATAGTCATTTATAATAAAATAACAAGTAGTTGTACCAATTTTCTAGTTATACCGGTTGTACATAGTTTTACTAGTTTTTGAGTTGTACCAGTTTGTGCATAGTTGTACTTTAGCAGTGAAATCGTAATATATCAGTTGTACCACATAATAAATACAATTACATCAGTTGTACCACTTATTTATGTTTACATGTCTTTGTCCGGTAACAATGAAATCATCAATTTCGTAAAAATACATTTCATGTATGTTTTCCAAAAATTAAGTAGACAAACAAGTTAACAAACTTTAAAAGTATAAGGTAGATCATGTAAGCTTGTGGAGTTCTGTAATAATTTTCAAAAAAAAATTCCAAAACTTCAAATAAATTAAGAGAAACTTATGAGTACATACAAATTGAGATATTTGATTGTTTTTTTTCTCATATGGAATACCAAATTGGTTTTTTCAAATATATGAAATGTCAAAGTTGTACCAGTTATAGCAGTAATACTCGTTTAATATATAATAAAAATGATATCAATTGCTTATATGTCTAGGTTTAGAGATTGTACCAATATTTTCACTTCATAGCTTTGCAAAAATATGTTCGATGTTTGTTTATTATAATAATATGACTAATATAGTTGATAAATTTCAAATAAAATATATGAAATTTTGTCATCATATACAAATTAGGATATTTGTTTGTTTATTTCATATGTAAAACATGATTTACTAGTCAAGTTAATTATAGTAGCTACATATTATATATAGATTATAACATTTATATACCAGTTATAAAATTTCTTAACATGTTCAGTTGCACGAGTTATACCTAGTCGAATTGAAGAATGAGCTAAGGAAAATCCTATGGCTGTAATTGAAGAATGAAGAAATGATTATGTGTGATTTTTCATTTGAATCATTTCTTAAAACACTTATCAAATTTTACATAATTTAATCATAATATCTTCTAATATTTTATTTTGTTTTTTAAATACAAATGAATAATTTTTTAAAGAAAATCTAACAAAAATAGTTTTGGCATCTTTTTAAAATTTATTTCTAAAAATATTTAATTTCAATTCTAATTATCATAAAATATCACCTACATGCTTTTTTATATCAATGATGGAAAAGTAGACATTGGTGTCTGACGGTGGAACTCTTTTTTCACACCAAAGATTTCATTTAATATTGAATGATACATATGCGAAATACAATTTTGAAATACTAAAACAGCACGAACAAGAATTTCTCTGTGGATAAAAGCCAATAGAATTAAAAAAATTCTCTGGAGCCAAACTTAAAACATAAACAACAGAGGCTGTTGCCATCTCTTCGTCTAGTCTCACTCTCCCAAAGCTCTCGTCATCTACGCGTGGTCTCTCTGTTTTGGCGTCCGGCTAGCGTGTGAGCGCGAGCATCCGCACCCGAGGCTTCCCTTTCTCTTTCCCTCCTCCACTTGTTTCTTCCCAGCCGATATGTTTGCGTTTCTGGGGTTGAGCTTTGTCTCCAGTAAGAGCTCTGCTCGAGAAGAGCTAAAGATGGCGGCGATTCGGTTTCTTATAGTCACCAGGCGAGGTTGTGGTAGTGGTTTCCGGTGGTTGGAGTCGGCGTTTAGGATCGTAAGGAACATATCATAAATTTAATTTATCAGATTTTTCTCTTGGTTATCATCTCTCTTTGCGAAGGAGCGAAGGTTCGATATTCCCCAGTAGTGATTTGTCGCTTTTTATGGTGGTGAAATTGTACGGTTCTCAGCGGTTGATTTTTGTGTTCTCCTCGGCGTTGAGGAGTACTAATATCTATCTGATGTTGCTGACCCAGCTCCGGAAGGTTAGTCTACCTCGGAGGTATGTTATGGGTCAAGGTATGCAAGAGGGATGGTGCTCAACTCTATCAGACGCGTGAGGGAAGAACAGCTTGAATGGTAGTCATTTATGGCTTCACAATGGCTGTTCGTCGTCTCTCATCACGGTGGATCTCCTTTGCTCTGTCTCTCTGTAGTCCTTCAGGAAGTTGGCGGCGGCCTTCATTCTAGTGGTGTCTCCTGGTTTAATTTGTGTGCCTCTTTCCATTGACCCCAAAAAGTAGCTTTACAAGTCTCAGTCAACTGCTTCTCGGTTCTCGATAGGCAGCAAATGTATTGGCGGTTTGGGCATTTGTTCTGTGTCGCTTCGTGTCAACATTCGGTTGTTTTGCACATCCCAGTGCCATTGGTGTTTCGCTTGTTCATCTTGGTAGTGCGGTTAGCTCTCTGTGCAGGTTCAAAGACATTTCTAGGAAGAGTTTGGAGACAAATTTAAACCCGGTTTCTTGCATATCTCGGCGTTTGAGGAACTTTGTACAGGAAAGTCTTGACATTTTACTCAGGTGTGCTGTCCTAGACCTTTAGCTACTCGTTCGCCATGCTCATAATTGTTATGAAGATTACAAGCCCAATAAGTTCATCGGAAGTTAGCTACGCCAAAAGTGACATGAGAAGCCCGACATCTGAGTATATGAAGTGAATCTTACCTTCTTGTGGTTCTAGCTAATGGTTGAGAACAGTTTTTAATTCTCTAGGATTTTGGTAACCTACTAGGAGAACATTTTAGGAACCGTTATTATTTTGTTCGAGTCACTTTGTAAGTCAAATCCTTAATTATCCCCGTGTTTCGGGTTCTGTAAAATTTCAATTTCAATTAGAAAAACAGAGGCTAAAGTAAAACCTGATACAGCCTAGAATTGAATAACATAAAACTTTTATATAGTTTATACGGGGACCCTAGTTTACGAAAGCATTATTATTGATGTACTTATTTGTGAAATAAAAAATATCACAGATACTCTTTTGCAATTACCCCAAACAAAACACACTCGTCTTCCTTGTCTCCTCAAAAACCCTAAATCCCAATAATATCTCCGTCCACGATCACGCCGGAGAGAAATGCTTGCGAAAGCAGCAAGAGAGCTTTCTTCATCGAAGCTTAAACCTTTATTCGCTCTTTCTCTCTCCTCCTTGAAATCTTCCACATGGACTGAAACAAACACTTCCAATAGATCGAAATCACCATTCCTCCTTCTCCTTCCGCGTTACTCTTCAACTAATGTTCCGCCGCTTACCCGAGATGGGAACTACAGCGATGCCACTTCAGCCACCGTCTCCGTTTGCCCAGGCTGCGGAGTTCATATGCAGAACTCGAATCCCAAACATCCAGGTTTCTTCATCCGACCATCGATCGAGAAACAGAACAGCGGTTCGGTTCTTCGTAACCTCGTACCAATCTCACAGGAGCCCGAGATCACCAATTCAATCAAACATGGGCTTCTCGTTGAACCAAACAGTTCCGACATAAGCCCTAAAGACGATGAAACAGGAAGACCCTTGGTCTGCGCGAGGTGTCATTCACTCAGACACTACGGGAGAGTTAAAGATCCAACGGTGGAGAATCTACTTCCGGATTTCGATTTCGATCATACGGTGGGAAGACGATTAGGTTCCGCTTCCGGTGCTCGAACCGTCGTTCTGATGGTCGTCGACGCTTCAGATTTCGACGGGTCATTCCCAAAGAGAGTCGCGAAGCTCGTGTCGAGAACCATCGATGAGAACAACACAGCGTGGAAAGAAGGGAGGTCAGGTAACGTCCCTAGAGTCGTCGTCGTGGTGACTAAGATCGATTTACTACCGAGCTCCTTGTCTCCGACGAGGTTTGAGCAATGGGTGAGACAAAGAGCTCGCGAGGGAGGGTTAAGCAAGATCACGAAGCTGCATTTCGTTAGCCCTGTGAAGAACTGGGGGATCAAGGATATGGTGGAAGACGTGGCGGCCATGGCTGGGAAGAGAGGACAGGTCTGGGCTGTTGGGTCCCAGAACGCCGGGAAGAGCACTCTGATCAACGCCGTTGGGAAGGTGTTTGGCGGGAAAGTTTGGCACTTGACGGAGGCTCCGGTGCCAGGAACGACTTTGGGGATCGTCAGGGTGGAAGGTGTTTTGCCTTTTGAGGCGAAGCTCTTTGATACTCCAGGGTTGCTGAATCCGCATCAGATCACGACTAGGCTCACGAGAGAGGAGCAGAAACTTGTTCAGATCAGCAAGGAGCTTAAGCCTAGGACTTACAGGATCAAGGTTTGGCTCAATAACATTCTCCTGTGTAACAATAGTTCCTTGTTGTTGAGTGAGTGTTAATTTGCAGGAAGGTTATACGGTTCATATCGGTGGGCTAATGAGACTTGACATTGATGAGTCTTCCGTAGATTCTATGTATGTAACAGTATGGGCGTCTTCTTCTGTTCCCCTTCACATGGGGAAGAAGGAGAATGCATACAAAACACTTGAGGAACACTTCGGTTCTCGATTGCAGGTAAAAAACCTTTGTTCTTGAGGATACAAATATATTATGATGAATTTCTTGATTGAACACCATATAGATTACAACTTTCCTTTTCTGTAAAACATAACTTGAAGTAGTTAAACACTTGAGGGGTCGTTTTGGTATCCCCATATCATTATATTGACCTCCTCTTCATATAAGTCTTCACCTTTTTTGCATTATGATTCTTGATGAAGCCGCCGATTGGGGAGAAGAGGGTTGAAGAGATGGGGAAATGGGTGAGGAAGGAGTTCCGAGTGAGTGGGAGCAGTTGGGACGCAAGTTCAGTGGATATTGCTGTTTCGGGTCTCGGTTGGTTTGCTATAGGGCTCAAAGGAAACGCGGTATTAGGTGTGTGGACTCACGAAGGGATTGATGTCTTTCTCCGTGACTCATTGGTTCCACAACGAGCGCGCACTTTCGAAGACTCTGGTTTCACTGTCTCGAAGATCGTTGCCAAAGCTGATAGAGATTTTAATATAAATCACAAGGAGAAACGGAGACTCAACAAGAAGTCCACTTCTTCAGATTCTGTGTCGGACATAGAAAATTGCCAAGAGGTGTCCTTGTAGTAAAGTCACAGCCTTTCAGATCTAAGTTAAGTTGTTTTATTTTCTTTGCTTGTTGAATTTACTTGGTTCTGTGAATTTCACCAAGGCTGATGTTTCTGTTTTCCTCCTAGCTTTTTTTTTTTATTCATTAAAAAGGTTCGTTTCCCACCACGTGTTTTACGAAAAACTGTTTCTGAACGCTAGAGTTGAATAATCCTTTGATTGTAGCATCTACAAATTTAGCTCAGTGACCGATCGATATGATATTCCACAGGTTTGCTTGTTTGAGTCCATATTGGGCCGGAATGTTGAATCGACGGGTAAACAAGAGAGTTACCTTCCCCTCGACTCACTTGATGCATCAGGATGATGCCATCTGTACAAAGGACGTTTGTAAGAACTAAGAACTGAGTGAATAGAAATCAAGAAAGTTCTTCATTGTCCTCCAGGTTTTGGTTCTATTCTATTATCAAAACAAACATTTATATTTTTCTGTAGAAAAACAAAATTTTAAAACGCAAGAACACATAAAAGGATGATCAATGATGCAACGTCCTTGATGAAACATATGTAAACATTCAGGCATCTTAATGATGTTTCCATACAAACTGAACATGCTGTCGCTTTTTTTTTCTTCTTCTTCCAAATCAATTGATTTCCACTCTCTGTTTGTCCACCAGTCTTTGTAACACATGATCAGAAGCAGATCTTTACGAAACAAATAACAGACGGCCGTAATAAAAACCAAACCTTTCTGATCAACAAGACGTGGACCAACAAGGGAGCTGTAAATGGACGAGTCGATCTCGGATCAGCCAGAAATGAGATGGAACTATGCAATTTGGTGGGGAAATGAAGAATGAGAGTGATGAAGATGATCCAGAGCTGGAAATGACTATGGAAGGACATTTTGTTCGACCAAATGAGAGCAAAAAACATCATAGATGCATCAAAAGAAACTTGGAACGGGAAGATGGACGAAATGGGCTATCGACGGGATTAATGGAGTTTATCGATCAAGTTAAAGATCCACTTGTGTTTACACTTGGGCCAATAACTAAATTACGATGAGCCTAGGGGCTTTGGTTCGACTTGTGCAAGAGGGGAAGGCCGGCTTGACATAAGAGTCGATCCATTGCTACCATTACTCGGTTTACAACCTTAAGTAATAAACCAAGTTAAATTAGGATTAGATAAGTGTAAATCTATTTGGCTTTTATTTTGGTTTTCATAGATAAAGATAGAATTAGTGTTTTACTTAATGTCGGTTTAGAAAGCAAATATAAAACGTTGAATTGAAAACATAACTTTTCAGCTTTAATCTTTTTTTTAAGAATCCAAGAATTTTTTTTTTTGAATTATACAGGGGTATCCTGGCCCCATAGAAGTGGTCCAGACTAATCATGTGTTGCCACGTGTCGGTCTCATGTCCCTGGCGATGCCGAAATGTTAATTCCCCAGTGGTCGGGACTCGAATGCCTTCACCATATTAAGCTTTTTTCCTCAAGTCAATCAATCACCTCCAGGCCACAAGTGAATCCAAGTATTCTTGCCTTCTTTGTTCAACTCAAGAACTTTGATCTCGATCACTAGAAGGGAAACCTTCCATTACGTGAGGCTCAGAACTACAAACAGGGTTACTCCTGTAGGTTATTGATTTTTGAGTCGATACAACACACAAAAATCTCCCTCATCCGAGTGTGAAGCCACCGATCTTGCAAACAAGTGCTAGTAGCCTTGAGATCAAACCATCATCCACCCATCTTTCAAGAGATCAAAGGGAAGCATACGACCGGGGCCCGTATCAAGCTCTTTACGAAACAAATAACAGACGGCCATAACGAAAACCGAACCTTTCTGATCAAAAAGATGTGGACCCACAAAAGAAAACTTGTGCGAATGGAAGCACATTCAAGAGCGATCTTTTGACGTTAATAAAAACAACCAACAAGAATATACACAAAGACCCAATAGAGAGTAGATGTTCTCTCACACATATTCAACGTCAATTAGAAGATTTTAGGTGGATAGTTGCCTTCTTTGACCAGATCCAGATACATGGATGCTAGCATTGTAAAGGTAAGCAGTCTTAGAACCATCATGACCAACGTAACTGTCATCGTCATGATCGCCAAACTCCACATCCGCTCCATGTCTCTTTTGTTTGAGCTTAGAAGTCATGCGTATTTCAATGGAAGTTATATAGGTGAAATTGTGAATGCCTATGTAGACTCTTTATGGCAACCCATTTGTTTGTTCATTTCTCACATTTGAATTTATATATTTATGGAAACTAATTATGTGTGATTAACTGAACGAAACTACAAGGCTATGGAAGTTGTAAAGATATTTCTGGGTAGTTTCATATTCAAACAATAAAAATAATCATCTTCATAGTTTTTTTTTTTTGAACAATAAAAATATGTTTTTCTTAGTTTTATTTTCAAAAATAAAAATAATCATTTAAGGGTAGCTGTAAAAGAAATTAATAAAGAGTAGTTACATATATGGATTCAGTAAATAATTATAAGAACATGAAATTAATAAGAGTAGTTTTGATTATGTGAAAAATTGTTTAATTTAAAAACAAATATAACTTTAAAGTCTTGACACTTTGTTGTATTTACTTAAATTGTATAAATTTTATAATTTCAAATTTCCCGCATTTTATTTAAACTCTATAAATTTTATCGTTTCAAATTTTCCCCAGTTTTATTTAAACTCCAATCATATGGTTTCAAAATTCTCGCGTTTCTAGTTAACATTTATAACTTCAAAATTCCTGCGTTTTAACCAAAAAAAAGTAAAATAAAACAATTATATGTGACTTATAATTTGTTCATCTGATCATCTTTTTGCATAAAATTTTGAAAGAATTTGACAATAGGCTTTTGATCTTATTTTTTTTTTTCTAGAAAAGAGTCTACATGATGAAAGGCATTGATACACCTTCAATTGCTTTATTCCCTCGGCTCCGTAACCCCAAGCATTTTGTATTTAAAAATTACAAACTTTATAAATTTCATTATATACAGAGCCATAAGCATAAATATACACATAAACCCAATCAAGAGTAAATGCGGGTACACATAGTTAGAGAACGTCAATTTGAAGGTTTTAACTAGATAGTCTCCTTCTTTGACCAATTACAGATTCATGGATGCTACCATTGTAACGGTTAAGCAGTCTTAAAACCATAACCACCATAAGTTTCATCGTCATGATCACCAAAATCCACATGCTCTCCATGTCTCTCTCGTTTCTTTGGGTTTAGATGTCATGTGTAATCCAATGGTCCAATGGAAGTTATATAGGTGAAATGGTGTACACTGTTTATGGCAACCTATTTGTTTGTATATTTCTCACATATGACTAGCTACAATTCATGTTTATAGAAACTGAGTTATGAGTGATTAATTGATTGAAGCTACAACATATGCAATTTGAAGTATTTCTTGGATAATTTCATATACAAACAAACTAAAAATAATCTTTTATAAGAGTAATTGTAAGAAATATTAATAAAGGGTAGTTACATATGGATTCAGATCATTCGTGTAATATTACTCAAATCCTGTTTTGGTAATATTTATATTGACTCAATAAAAAAACAGAATATATTGACCACAATTTCTCTTTATTGAATCAATATAGATATTACCAAAACAACATAATCGGAATTGACGTAATATTACACGAATTATTTACTGATCCATATGTAATAACCCTTTATTAATTCTCATTAGAGTTATACTTATAAAAGATTATTTTTAGTTTGTTTGTATATGAAATTACCCGATCAATAACTTAAATTACACATGTTATAGCTTCGTTCAAATAATCATTCATACTTCAATTTCTATAAACATATGAATAGCGAGTCAAATGTGAGAAATACACAAACAAATGAATTGCCAAAAACGGTGTACACAATTTCACCTCTATATCTTCCATTAGAATACACATGACTTCTAAGCCCAAAGAAATGAGAGAGCCATGGAGAGAATGTGGAATTTGGTGATCATGACGATACTTATGGTGGTGATGGTTTTAAAACTGCTTACCATTACAATGGTAGCATCCATGAATCTGTAATTGGTCAAAGAAGGCAACTATCTACTTAAAACGTTGGTTGGGTCTATGTGTATATTTATGTTTAGTGTCTTAAATTTATGTACAGCAGTAAATGTCCATCATTCATTGGGGGAACCATATAAACATTATCAATTTCCCTATATAAAGCCATAAACATAAATATACACAAAGACCCAATAAAGAGTAGACGTTCTCACACATTGTCAACGTCAATTTGAAGATTTTAAGTGGATGGTTGCCTTTTTTGACCAGATCCAGATACATGGATGCTAGCATTGTAAAGGTAATCAGTCTTAGAACCATCATGACCAACGTAACGTCTATCATCGTCATGATCGCCAAACTCCACATGCGCTTCATGTCTCTTTTGTTTGAGCTTAGAAGTCATCTTTATTTCAATGGAAGTTATATAGGTGAAATTGTGAATACTTATGTAAACATTTTATGGCAACCCATTTGTTTGTTCATTTCTCTCATTTAACTTTATATAATTTATATATTTATTGAAACTAATTATGTGTGATTAATTGAACGAAGCTACAAGGCTATGTTTATATGTGTATATAGAAACTAATTATGTGTGATTAATTGTGAATTACGTTGGTCACTTTTGAACGAAGTTGTAAAAATATTTCTGGGGTAGTTTCAAATTCAAACACTAAAAATAATGATTTTAATAGTTATTTATTTATTTATTTTGAACAATAAAAATAATATTTTAAGGGTAACAGTAATATACAGTTTCATTCATGTATTTTAATAGAGTTTAAATCTAAACACAATTCATTTTTTTCGAATAATGATTATAAATTCTATTTTAAAATCTAGTGTTATTCAATGAATGATTTAGCTCCAGTTTTTTAAAAAGTCTAGTGCTATTCAACTTATATGGATTTTTTTAAAATTTTGTATTTTGGATTGATTTCAAATGGTCTCTTATGAAGTCTCATGAATAAATGATTGAACTCCAAATCCAATGCATTCTGTATAGATTTTAGAATCCATCAACTTAAACTATAAAATTTTAAAATTTGATAGATTACAAAACATTAATAATTTATTTTAAATCACTAATTGAATAACACCCCCTAACAAAGAGTAGTTACATATAGATTCAGTAAATAATTTAAAAAACAAAAATTAATAAATAGACGTTAAATTTTGTAGATAATTAGGGTTTTTTTTAACCAACAGAAGCTTTATTAAACTAAATCGTAAAAGGATAATACAAGAAATTAATCAACCAAACATGGGGAATATGGAAAAACACAGTATAACTACTTTGTTGCAGAGCTTGTTTAGCAAGAGCATCAGCAGCTTGATTCCTTTTCCTATTCACATAATCCAACGAACTTTCCGGTAGAAGCTCCATCCAATAACGAATATCACACAAAAGATTCCCCAAATCCACATGATCCTTCACTTGGTTAATAATCGTACATAACTCCTGATTATCACCTTCAAACCATACCCTTCTCCAATCCCTAACCACATTTGCTGCTAAAAGAAATGCTAAAGCCTCCTCTTCTAGCGATGTCTGCATCTTTTTTACTTGAACACATCCCGCTCCCAAGAATATTCCTTTATCATCCCTTAAAATTCACCCAATACCAGCTTGAGAGTTTCTAGAACTAGAGCTGTAATCAAAATTACACTTGACCAAATCTCTTGGTGGAGGATCCCATTTATACAATTTTACAGGATGTCTTCTTGGTACTAAAGTAGTATGAATATCATTTCTATGCCATTCCATATTAGCATCAATAGCACAACGAACATCTTCAATAGAATGTACATTCCTCTTGTCGAAAAGATACTCATTTCTTGACTTCCATACTACCCAAAGAATCCAAAACACCAACAATCTGTTACTCTCATACTCTGAAAAAGACTCCAAAAACGCAAATAATGTCGTTAAATTATCTTCCAAATTTGACGAAAAACATGGGAAGGGAGAATACCCGAGCATCTCCACACAGCCGTTGAATGAGGGAACAAAAACAAGACATGATTAATTGTCTCATCCTCCTGACAACATGTTGTAGGGGGGGGGGGGGGG
>NC_027756.1:27498689-27503490 GCF_000695525.1 Brassica oleracea var. oleracea
GGGGGGGGGGGGGGGGTAACCCACGAATTGGTTGAATGGTGGAACCAAGCTTAAATCGGATCGACCAAAGATGTGGCCAATTGGTCGATATGGCCGGATTATGACTTGATAACCTGAAACAAAGGGGGATGAAATGAGATGCGGTTTATGATATGAACAAAACAAGACAAATAAGAAAAGGGAAAGGGATAGAATGGCGGAATCAAGCTGCTGGTTGTATAACACTCTCAGCTTGATCAATCGATGGACTTGAAGTGGAATTGCGGATGAGGGCTTGATTGAATCTCTCAATCTGGTGGTATGATGGAACGAATTGATTGACTCTCTCAATCTGTGTACTGAGCTTATTTGATTTGCACAAATAAATTAGACTCACGAAATCAATAGAACAACAAAGAATCTATCTTTGAATCCTAAAGACCAATATTTTATACAAAGAACAACTTTGATAAAACTGAATAAAACTTTTATTAACTTGGTGATTGAGGGTTCTCTTTACAATGCACGTCAAGAAGCTTATATAATGCTCAGAGACAAATGTCCTAATGTTCTAAAACAAATAGAAAAGGAAACAAATCAAAACTAAGAAAAAAATCGAAAACTAGCCGTTGGAGCCTTTTGCGGGATTTTGGCTCCAAGTTAAGAATCTGATCTTTCTTGAACCTGGAAGGCTTTAGGGGATAACTAAGCTTCCTGGGAACCTTCTTGACGGATTGAAAGGTTCTGATCTCGTTCATAGCTTGATAGAAAAAGATCTGTTGGACATTAATGTCGGTTTGCTCCAAATAAGACAGTTTTGTGTTAATGATGATCCTCATGATCCTATGTGGGCTGGTGCATGAAATGAACTCATAGAACTCCTCTGGCTCGTGCATAATGTCCTATGAAAGCTTTGGTTTAGTCTTGATGTCTTCTGGTCGGAATTGATTGGCTTGGAAGAGATTAAACCGAAAGATTGTCCAATCTTTCCATAAATGGCTCCGGGTGGGTTTGAGAAATTTTTCAAGGATCCGCCAGATCCTATGGGTTCTGGTGCAGCTAAGGACTTCTGGAATACCTCCTTATTGGTTAAGATGATTTCCTGGTTCCCATAAATAGTTCTGGGTCGAACCAAGCTGAATTGGTTGAAGACTTTCCATAGATGGCGTCAGTTTGGCCGGTTCTGGGAAATTGATCATAACTCCTAATTTTCGTAGCCATTTCTCCTGATCTTGGGCTTTCTGGAAATCTGAGAGATCCCTCTTGAATTCTATAATGGGATTTGCTCAGGACGCTCCTTCCTTGAGCTTGAATCTCCTTCTAAAGTTGGGTACTCGCAGATGGACGGACTGAGAAACCTCTGACTTGTAAAATTCATAACTTTCTGGTCAGTGAAGCTTCTCTTGAAATTCCAAGCCTCAATGACTCCTTGATGAGTTGGACTTCTTGTAAAATTGGTTTCATAGTTAAAATCCTTCTGGTTGTCGAGATAAGTGCCTTGGACCGAACATCTGTTGCTGGTGTCTCCTAGGTGGCCGGTTTGGAAGGATTTGTGAGACTCTGGTCGAACCACAGAATTCAGGGATACAACACAACATCTGTGACAAGTAGGATAAATGTTAATTATACTTGTACATAACTTTGTATAAGTAGGAAGAGCTCCTGAAACAACCCTCCATAAGAAATGTTTGATCTTTGGAAGAATATTAAGTCTCCAAATGTTACGCTTAATATCCAAAGAATCTTCAGGTCTAATGATTTCATCGCCATCATGGTATAAATGAGTAGCTGCCCAATAGCCCGAATTGAATGTATACCTCATATCCTTCGTGAATGGCCAAATCAACTTATATTTAGTAGCAAATCTAGACAGGTTTATCTTTAGAGTCCGAGCAATGTTTAATGGCTTCAGCAATTGTTCCAGTTTCAACACATTCCAAGAACAAGTGTCTTTATCAATAAACTCTTCCACCCTCTTGTTTTGATTATAAGAAACATCTTTATCAATAAAATCTTCCACCCTCTTGTTTTGATTATAAGAAACATGTATTAATTTACAAAGAGGGATCACCGGTGACCAATGATCAAGCCACACATTGGTATTTCTTCCATCACCAATCATTTTACGGAGACCCTGTTGAAGTAGGTCTTTTCCTACTTGAATAGACTTATAGCCATAAGAGGCATACTTAAGATTTGAAGACTATAAAAAAGTCGACGAATGATGGTATCTTTCTTTGTATAATGTACTAATAAGAGAGTTTGGATTTTTCCAGATCCGCCATGCTTTTTTTGCAAGCAACACTTTATTCAAACTGTACAAATCTCGGAAACCCATACCTCCCTCCTTCTTCGGTAGACATAACCTCTTCCAAGAAAACCATAAGATTTTCCTTCTTTCATCTCCTTTACCCCACCAAAATTCTGATAAGATTGCATTGATTTCATCACACGTAGTTTTTGGAAGAAGAAAGCAACTCATTGGATACACCGGCTTAGCTTGAAGAACAGATTTTATTAACACCTCCTTACCAGCCTGAGATAGAAACTGATTATGCCAATGAGAGGTTATAGAATTGATATTCTGAACAATCCCATCAAAATCCTTAACTTAACTCTTTCCAAATTGCTCAGGAAGTCCAAGGTACTTCCCTCCTCCACCAGTAACATGAATATTCAAAATACCCCGAATTCTTGCTCTCTTTTGATGATCCACTTTCGTACCAAAAATGATTGAAGATTTCTCCTAATTAACCTTCTGGCCAAATGCCTTTTCATAGGTATCTATACCAACCATACAAGATGCATTATCTTCAGTGGCTTGACAAAAAATAATGAATCATCAGCAAATAAGAGATAAAAAAACCCGATGGGCAGCGCCTAGCTAGTTTCATACCCTGAAACTTATTTATTCTTTGAGCCTGATCAATCATCTGACTAAGAGCCTCTGCACAAAGAAGAAATAAGTATGGAGATAACGTGTCACCTTGTCGTATACCTCTTAATGGCTTGATCTCTCCAAATGGTACTCCATTAATCAGAACAGAATAAGTCACAGATGTAATACAAGACATTACCCAAGAGATAGAAGTAATATGAAATCCCAGCTTCTGCATAATAGCTTCCAGAAAACTCCACTCTACTCGATCATAGGCTTTACTAATATCAGTCTTGATTGCCACATATTTTTCAGAACAGTATCTTTTCGATTTCATTGCGCTTATCAACTCACGAGCCACTAAAATGTTATCTGAAATTTGTCTTCTTGGAACAAATGCAGCCTGAGATTATGAGATTACTACTTCCAAATACCATTGTAGTCGCAGACCCAAAACTTTCGAAATCAATTTATATGCCACGGAACACAAACTTATTGGCCGATAATCACACATACTTTCTGCCTCCGGGAAGTTCAGTATAAGACATATATTAGTATGATTTTAATCCCACTGTCCACCACACCAGTTTCAAAGAATAAAATGCTACAGTAAAACCATCTGGACCAGGGCCTCTATCAGCTCTAATTAAATCCAAAGCTTCTTTAATCTCTTCAACTTTGATAAGAGCAATAAGTCTAGCATTCATCTCCATCGTAACCTTTGGCTGAATATTAGGCAGACACTCATCAAGGGATATTATCGGAGATGAAGAAAACATATCCTTGAAATATTCTTCAGCAACTTTAGCTATTGTCTCTTCCTGTGAATGAACAATTCCATATTTATCCCTCATTTTTGAGATTTTGTTCGTGCTTTTCTTTATTTTGGTTAATCCATGATAAAAAGGAGTGTTACGATCACCAAGATTTAACCACCGATTTCTGCTTTTCAGCTTCCAGTACTCTTCTTCATTACCTTAGGTATTGGGTGACCCATACACACATGGCAAATAGAACTGAAAACATTGATATTCAACATGCAAATCTACAAGGCGAACATCATTGGAAATACAAGAAACAGAAAGGAAAGACTTCCAAAAGAGAGCTAATCCACCACTTAAGCCAACTGGTGGTATAAGGATCATATGATCAAAACTAAGATAAACTCCAACATCTCTAACATAATTATTATCTTGCTTGGTTTCAATCAGGAACAACAGGTCTGGATGATACAATCTTTGCATCTCCTTCAGACGTCGAACTGTCAAGCGTTGTCCCAAAGCGCCTCTGTCGATCTGTGAAGTGCTTTCGTGATCCTTATCCTGACCATAGTCCTCCTGCAACTTCCTAAGAGCATTAAACTCAGCAGACAACCTTATTCTTCCCACCGGAAACTTGTCAATCACCTCCTCATCAAACTCCTCTCTGTTGCGTTTTCCTAAACAAGTATCAGATGAAAGAGATAGCTGACCATCAACCTCCATACACTAATTTGTATCGTCCTGAAGAAAAGAACCATACTGACTGACATCAACATCAGCATACCTACGGGCCTCCCATTCCAGAATAACATGGTCACTATCTTCATCTGATTCCTTCTCCACCTCTTCCTTAACATGACTTTCAGTTCCTTGATTCTGATGAGAAGAAGTACTCTCCTCTAGCAGAGAATCAATGAAGTCATTCCTCCTCTTCGTTCTAACCACACCCACTCTTCTTTCATACTCTTTTTGGACCTCTTCCATTGGAGCATGCGACCAAAAGTTTTGCAGAAGGCCAACATGAGATCCTATAGCAGAATCTCCAGCTTGTTCCTGATTCGTGTGTACCGAAACCACTGGGCCGCCATGCTGCTTAGGGACTTCCATGTCAACAGGGTCTGGATTACCATCTTCTTCTTCAGCATCATCTCCAATACGAGGATCATCACCCCCCCCCCCCACA
>NC_027756.1:27503606-27530604 GCF_000695525.1 Brassica oleracea var. oleracea
CCCCCCCCCCCCCACAATTATCATTCTCCATCTGGTCTCCTACAACAGGCAGACACTCACCGGAATCATGTGTAATCATACCACATTGATCACAAAATCTCCTTAAACGCTCGTACCTAGACTTCAGCAACGTATTGATTCCATGAGAGAACTGAAAGTTCCTCTGGAACTTAAGGGAATTTTTCAACATTCCAGTTGAGACGCACACGCACAAACTCAACCGCCGCATTCACGTCTGGATTAAAATACACTGACATGACCTCTCCCATCCTATCACCAATGTTACGAATGACCGGTTCGTTGAGATACTTCAATGGAATTCCCCTAATCTGCACCCAAAACGGAATATGATTGAGATCCTGATCATCCATTCCCACACTCCATCGATGATCAGCATCTGATCATTAAAGGCTCAAGGACCCCTTGTTAACACCGATGAAAGCATCTCCTCCTTGGGGAACACAAATTGAAACTTCCTCCTATGAACAATACGCCCTGAGATAAGGCCAGCAAGACCCCACATTTTCGGCAAGGAATTCATGAGCGCTCGTATGTTTTTCTTCGTTTGCATAGAAGGTCTACCCATCATCGAGAACTGGTTCACCCTCCGAACCTCAGAACAAACCGCTGCAGATAAAGCCACCAGAGCATCATCAATTCTAGGATTCAAATCTTGAATAGCCCTTCTCAGATTTTCCCCCATGATCGCAAGAGCACAATCAAATCGATAAGTGCAGAGAATTTGAGTAAAAAGTTTGTAGACCGAAATTGAATACTTATCAAAATATATAAGCCCTATCTCTCGCCAAAAACTTTCGATAACTGTTTCATCGTGGTGAAGAAAACTCCCCACTACAGAAATAGAGGAATCATGGGTACAATTATGTACAAACCACCCCACTGCCAGATCGATATGAAGAATAACTGCTCTAAAATCTTCGGAAAAAATCCAAAAGTTAACGGTAAAATCGTCTTTTCAATCGCCCTAGAAGTCGCCATTACGAACTGTCTTTTCGTTTATTGATTCTTATGAACTAACCTATGTACCTAGATAATTAGGGTTTATATGAACATATGTAAGAACTAAGAACTAAGAAAGTGAAAAGATATCAAGAAAGTTCTTCATTTTTCTCGAGGTTCTGGTACTATTTTCAAAATGAAAATTTTCGGTCTTAAAGAGTTTAGACATTCAATACGAACACATAGAAGGAGAAAAACAAAATTTAAAAGCACAAGAACACATACAATGATGATCAAAGATACAACCTTGATGAAACATATGTAAACATTCAGGCATCTTAATGATGTTTCCTTCCATACAAAACGAACATGCTTTCGCTTCCAAATCAATTGATTCCACTCTCTGTTCGTTTACCAGTCTTTGTAACACATGATCAGAAGCAGCTTTTAACGAAACAAATAACAGACGGAGACGGCCATAACAAAAACCGAACCTTTCTGATCAAAAAAAGATGTGGACCCACAAAAGAAAACTTCCGCGAATGGAAGTACAATCAAGAGCGATCTTTTGACCGTTAATAAAAATTAAGCAACAAGAAGATATCATCACAATCACATAAATCTTATAAATGCTCGTGTTAAGATCTGGCTCAACAAGAAGCATGCTCCAGGGTGTAATGCCCAAGTCTACCAGTTCTATAAAGATTCAATATCTTAGAAGCAACTCTGAGATCAGCAAACTCACTTGCCTCTTCTGTAACCCTAAGCACTGTTCTTAACGCAGCAAATTGCGTCTCTACAAGTTCTCCCATGCTGATATCATCTTCTAAGTTTCCGTTAAATACTGAAATTGTCTCGTACAGAACCCTCCGTACATCGTAAACTATAAAATCCTGCAATCGATAAAACAATGATGCATTCAACAAATGAAAGACAACCGAGTACCAAACAATGCTTTTGTCTTGTTATGGTACCTGTGTATGATCTGTTGGGTACTGCCTCTTACGTTGGGCACTAGAAGTGGAGCTTTCATTGGATAAACTTCCTGTAACATCCTGGGATTTGCACAGTTTTGCCCATTTCTTGTATTCATGGCTCGAGTTTAGTAGGGTCAGACAAAACCGTGCTAGTTCTGTCTCCCCAATTATATCATCCGGAATAGCTCCTACATTGCGGGAAAAAGAACAAACCTGTAAGTTTTCCACACTATCTCTTAGAGTGAACATACATCAAAATTTTTAGTAGGCGAGATATCATGTTTGTTAAGTGCTGATCAGACCTGCTAATGCCAACTTCGAGCATATCTCAGCATCAAGCAGCTTAGGAGGAAAAACTCCAGGCGTGTCTAGAACATAGACGTTAGGATGGCTACCGATCTGAGCCAAATAAACCCCTCAGACTTAAACTAGTAGCAGCATGCACACCTCAAACAAACAGGAAGGCAAGTAGTAGCCTTACAAGGACATATAAACTGAGCCAAGAACATAATAAGCATACAAAGAAACTGAAATAAGAATGGAACAAACCTTCAAGCTCATAATGTCTTTAGTATCTCCAGGCTGTGAACTAACTGTTGTATGCTTTAGCTTCCCTTTCTCTGTAAATGAAACATGTTAGATCAAGAAGCGACGATCATATGAGAGATAAGTGGGTCTACTTGCCTGCAGCACTAATCCTCCCAATCTGATGAAGAGAATTGGCGAGAGCGGATTTTCCTACGTTAGGAACCCCAAGAAGCATCATAGTTGTAGTATGACCAGAATGGCCTGATTTGTGCAATTCCCTAACTTGACTCTGCAAGAAGTTGAGAAACTGAAAACAAAAGTCTTTTTAAGTTTCTCTTAGCCATTGAGAACAACGGAACTGAAGATTATGAAATTAAAAGAGAGTTACATTCTTGACACACTCTTTGTTATGTGAGTTAACTGCATACGAGAGATAGTTTCTCCCTTGAAAGTAAGCCATCCACTTCTTCAACTCCAAAGGATCCGCAAGCTCCATCTTGTTCAGCACAACGATCCGTGTTGAAGAAAAAGGTGAAAACTTTCTCAACAACTCATACTCAGAAGACAAGGGTGTCTACAAAAAGAAAAAAAAAACTTAGCTTGGTTCTCTGAGGCAATTAATCGAACACTTTGAAGACAATGAGATGAAGAAGAAGACGTACACGAGCGTCTCTGATCTCGAGTACGAAATCGACAAGCGGTATACGTTCAGAGATTGCACGAACCGACGCGGCCATGTGAGGCCCGTACCATCTCCGGTTAGGGTTACTAGACGCCTTCACTACGGCGTCTCCGATTTCCCTCCCAATCTTCCAGCTTTTAGCCGTTGTCATTTTCAAAATAAAGTATCTCCTTTTTTCGAAACCTAAAGCCCATAAATACAAAGCACCCTTACGGGCCTTAATACTTCGATCGTAAGGCCCATATATAGCCTATTAGACAGATGATTCTAAAGTGTACCAATTTGATTGATGAGCTATTGAATTTCTCACTGACATGTTCCTGCGTCCCCTTGCATTACCATCAACCTAAGATCAACGTTTAAAATTTACAGTGCAGAATCTACTATAGCTCAAAACTGATAAATTTATCAATAGTAATGCCATAAACACACAAAAATTACTTAAAATTTTGACTTTACTACACAACTTTTAAAAGTATAGTTAATTTCTCCATTATAGTGTTGTTTCAACTTTGAGAAAAAAAGGGTCTCTATGTGAAAAGAAGTGAAGATTGCAGAGATAAGGAGTGGAATGATGTCTGGTTGCTCGAACCAAAGAAGTTTCCAAGTTCAGATTTCTCATTTTAAACATAAGCATATGAGAGCACGTTTATTGTAGGTCTCTTAGAGCACCATTATCGCGGGCTCTTAAGGCCCGTATTTAGTGTTTTCAGATTAAAAAAAAAAAGAAAAATTGGCTAATTAGAGAGGAGACGTCGCTTAATTAAGGCACATAAGAGCATCATTATCCCACATACTCATTCAGGGGTTCTTAATCTTTTTTTAATATTTTTAGTTGGAAAAGTGGGTTTAAGAGACTTAGTTAAGAGACGGCTATATTTGTGTGGTCTATTGCAAGTCTCTTGTTTAAAAGTTCTTTAAAAAAAAAATAAACATTATTTTATTAAACTTCAAATTTATTTATTAAATTCTTAAACATAACATTTTAAACATAGATTTAAAAAAAAAACACACAATGTAAGAAAAAATATGAAAATTGCATGTTAACCTGAAAATTGAATCCTCATGTAACTCCATCTACATCTAGTACCTGCAAACACAAAAATGTAAGAAAATATATGAATCATATCATATGATGGTCTTGTCATGCGTATATGTATGTGAACGACTAAATAAACATTGTAGCAAATAACGCAATGTTTACCTCTCCTGCAAAGAAAAGATTTGGAACCAATCTGCTCTCCATTGTCTTCAAAGAAATCTTGATACACCAAGAGACGTTGTAAACATCAGGTTCAGTAAAAACCCCAACAAAAAACACAAAGGATTAGAAGTTTTCAAAAAGCAAACCTCGGATAAAGGAACCTCTCCTGCTGTGACTTGAAATGTACAATGTTTAAGAAGATCAGAGATTGAGCTCAAAAAGTTATTTGACAATGAAGCCCACACGGTGTCTTTTGAAGAACCCTGTTATATCATGAAGATAGTCAAGGACATCTGCACAAGATCAACATGCTTTTACGATATTTACTCTCTTTTCTCTCTGTTGGTCTTTGATTTGAAAAGTTTTGAGCATTGTTTAATGCAGAAGCATAAGGTATCCAATACTTTTCCTCCTCAATTCAGTCTTGTCAATAGATTCTGGA
This sequence comes from Brassica oleracea var. oleracea, assembly GCF_000695525.1. Lineage (NCBI taxonomy): Eukaryota > Viridiplantae > Streptophyta > Magnoliopsida > Brassicales > Brassicaceae > Brassica > Brassica oleracea. The sequence goes on from NC_027756.1 coordinate 27,508,400, forward strand.
GATACATTCTAGACCGCGAGGTTCTTATCAAACTTTCTTTTGTAGCTTTAACCGGGTCGACGAGCTATTTCCCCACGAGAAGTATCATATAGCGCCAAATCTCTCCGAAACTATTGCCTCTGTCTATATGTCCCCGAAATTAAAGTTTTATATCTATTTCCCCCTGAATACATAGTTCGAGACCTATTTCCCCACAATGATCGAATTAGTTGGTTTATTATCGGTTTACTGTTTAAGTTAAACTATAAACCACTTAAAGTTGATAGTTAACCAAATAAGATCCAATTAAGATCGATTTAAACCCGATTTAAACCCGATTTAAGACCCGGACTCATTAAAAAAAGTGATCCAAACCCATACCCGAGTATTCTCCATCGATACACTTGATAGAAAAATTCCCAACTTGTTGAACCCTAGAAAACAAAATCTCATTCGATTTGGAAGCAGCGATCAATGGAGTCAGTGTCTGAAGCATTTCAAAACGCAGAGGGTCCAAACGTGGAAGATGAGTTCGACGAAGAAGCCGTGGAGAGAGACGCGTTCGAAATCGAACAACTGGTAGATAACTACGTCAACGAGCCTTCAATTCGACATGATGAGATTCCAGAAAGTGATAGTGATGACAGCGATAACGAGGGTAACAAGAGTGAGAAAGTTTCGAAACAGAAGTCAAGCAACCCTGTGAGGCGTGGTAACGGGATATTGTACAAGGATCAAAGATTCTTCAATGGAGTGGCTTTTAAGGAGTGTGTCCTTGATTACGCACTCAGAACAGGTCGTAATATCAAACAGTACAGGTATGATAAAGATAAGATTGGATTTAAATGTGTTGGTGGATTGAGTGAAGATGAAGGTGAAGCTTGTGAATGGAAAGTATATGCATCTGTGCTTCCTAGTGACAATATCTGGAAAGTTAGGGTCTTTGTAGAAAAGCATAGCTGTGTTCCTAGTGGATCATGTGAGATGTTGAAGGTTCCACAGATTGCTAGGTTGTTCGTCGATAAGATTAGAGAGGAACCGGAGTATTATATGCCCATGAAAATAGAGGAAATAATTCAGGAGAAATGGGGACTCACTGTCACGAGGCCGCAGTGTCAAGCAGCTAGGATTAAGGCGTTGAAGTGGATTGAATTTGAATATGATCACCAGTTTGCACGGCTCCGTGATTATGCGGCAGAGCTAATTCTGTCAAATAGTGATTCAACAGTGGAGATTGAGACACTGACAAACACCGATGGTAAAGAAGAGTTTAACCGGTTTTACGTTTGTTTTAATAATATCAAACAAACCTGGAAAGATACATGTAGACCACTGATAGGGATGGATGGTTGCTTCCTGAAACACAAAGTAAAGGGTCAGTTTCTGGTTGCATTAGGAAGAGATGCTGATAATGCTATATATCCAATAGCTTGGGGTGTTGTCCAAGTTGAAAATAATGACAACTGGTTATGGTTTGTGAGTAAAGTTAGAGACGACTTGGGGCTGAAGGATGGCAATGATTTTATCTTGGTTTCAGATCGCCAAAAGGTCAGACATTTTATCTTGATATTATGTTTAGGTTAGACGATTTGGGGCTGATTGCTGAGTTGTTTTTTTTTTAGGGATTGATACACGCTGTCAATTTGGCGCTACCAAAGATTGAGCACAGAATGTGTGTGAGACACATCTATGGTAATCTGAAGAAGAAACATGGGAGTAAATCAGACATGAAACCATATATATGGGGCTTGGCATGGAGCTACAACGAAGCAGAGTTCCAACAACGTTTAGACAGAATATTCAATTACGATTCTGCAGTGTATGATGATGTTCAGAGGATGAATCCAAGGACTTGGTGTAGAGCTTTCTACAAGATAGGGAGTTGCTGTGAAGATGTTGAAAACAACTCAACCGAGTCTTTCAATAGCACTATAACAAATGCTAGAGAGAAGCCATTTGTCCCAATGCTGGAAACCGTTAGGTGACTTGCAATGGCACGCATTGCTAAGCGTTCTGCTATTTCTCATAATCACAAAGGTAAAGTCATGTTCTGTTTTTATGTTTTCTTGTGTTGCTTTATTTATATTTTAATGTTCTGTTTTTATTTTTTCATGTTCAGTTTTTATGTTTCAGGTCTTTGTACACCATACGTTGTAGATTTTCTCGCAGAAGAGCATAAGAAAGCTTCACTATGCACAGTGAAAAGAAGCACAAATGGGATGTATGAAGCAAAGGTTGATGGGTGTACTTACCGTGTGAGTTTGGAGAGGAGAACTTGCACTTGCAAGAAATTTGAGATTTGTGGAATTCCCTGCGAGCATGCCTATGGCGTGATGCTACAGAATAAACTCGCTCCAGAAAACTTTGTCTGCCATTGGTTTCGTACTGCTATATGGAGACACAGATTAATGTCTCCTTATTAAAAAATAACGAAACTAATAATCACATTCTGCGCAAGGCGCGGGTTATTACTTAGTAACTTACAATTTTATTAGCACTAATCATTTGAAACTAATTTATAAACTTACATAAATTTCAATCTAACAGTGTCATTCTATTAAAATTCATTAAAAAAATATGATAAATATTTTGTGGTATTTAGAATCTCGTAAATATGAGAGATTGTTTAAAATAGCACAAACTGAACCAAGACCAAAACAATGTTTTAATTTTTTTTGTCTAAAAATCACTTCTATACATTAAAAAAAAAATCAGTTTGTAGAATACAAGCGTCCTAAACAGGAAGAGATCGTGGATGCTCTTTGGTTCATTGGTTTAAGAGATTGGAATGTAACTGATCACAGCATCATTATCCCACATACTCATTCAGGGGTTCTTAATCTTTTTTTAATAATTTTTAGTTGGAAAAGTGGGTTTAAGAGACTTAGTTAAGAGACAGTTATATTTGTGTGGTCCATTGCAAGTCTCTTGTTTAAAAGTTCTTTAAAAAAAAAATTAAACATTATTTTATTAAACTTCAAATTTATTTATTAAATTCTTAAACATAACATTTTAAATATAGATTTAAAAAAAAAACACACACACAATGCAAGAAAAAATATGAAAATTGCATGTTAACCTGAAAATTGAATCCTCCTGTAACTCCATCTACATCTAGTACCTGCAAACACAAAATGTAAGAAAAGATATGAATCATATCATATGATGGTCTTGTCATGCGTATATGTATGTGAACGACTAAATAAACATTGTAGCAAATAACGCAATGTTTACCTCTCCTGCAAAGAAAAGATTTGGAACCAATCTGCTCTCCATTGTCTTCAAAGAAATCTTGATACACCAAGAGACATTGTAAACATCAGGTTCAGTAAAAAACCCAACAAAAACACAAAGGATTAGAAGTTTTCAAAAAGCAAACCTCGGATAAAGGAACCCCTCCTGTTGTGACTTGAAATGTACAATGTTTAGGAAGATCAGAGATTGAGCTCAAAGAGTTATTTGACAATGAAGCCCACACGGTGTCTTTTGAAGAACCTTGTTATATCATGAAGATAGTCAAGGACATCTGCACAAGATCAACATGTTTTTACGATAGGTTAAAGCTACAAAAGAAGGTTTGGTAAGAACCTCGCGGTCTAGAATGTATCTCCAGAATCTATTGACAAGACCGAATTGAGGAGGAAAAGTATTGGATACCTTATGCTTCTGCATTAAACAATGCTCAAAACTTTTCAAATCAAAGACCAACAGAGAGAAAAGAGAGTAAAAGTGTGAAATGTTGTTACTGAGAACTGCAGCTTGTGTTATTTGAGTAGAGATTTAGCAGTTTCAATATTGATATCGGGTATGAAGTCAACAATAAGAAGCTCTGCAAACAAACCATATCAAAGAGTGATCAGGAACAAAATTTCTACTCTTTGAAGATGGAAGATCTGAACCTTTGTAATCTGAAGTGAAGAGTTGACGTGCACCCCATGCAGAGTATCAGACTCAACAAATGAAGAAAACGAAGGACTTAGTCTCCTCTCTCGTACGCATCCAAAACCAAATCGAAATCTCTGTTAGCACACTCAGCAAAAAAGAACTTAACTTTCTTCAAACCCATCAACTCAATTGAATAAATTGAATCATCAAAACACAAGTTTTCGAACCTGTGTGCGAAGAAGACGCCGCGGCGGAGGAAGACGTGAGGTTGACGAGAAGTGAGTCTCTGAGTCGGCTGATGGAGTCGGAGTCGCCGCAGAGAGGTCATCGTCGGAGTCGCCGGTTGATGGAGTCGGAGTCGTCGCGGAGAGGAGAGAGAAAGAGAGAGGACACGTGTGCACAAGAGACGTCTCTTGTGTGGCTTAATTAAGCTACGTCTCCTCTCTAATTAGCCAAATTTTTTTTAAAAAATCAGAAAATACTAAATACGGATCTTAAGAGCCCGCGATAATGGTGCTCTAAGAGACGGGATCTTGTGGACACGTGTCATTATCTCACCCCTCTCTCTCTCTCGACCAAAGCATCCTCTCTCTTTCTCTCGTGTCTCCGCGACGACTCCGACTCCATCAACCGGCGACTCCGACGATGACCTTTCCGCGACGACTCCGACTCCATCAGCCGACTCAGAGACTCATTCTCGTCAACCTCACGTCTTCCTCCGCCGCGGCGTCTTCTTCGCACACAGGTTAGGTTTATGTTTTGAGAAAAAGTAATAAAGCTTTCACCTTTGAGAATTTGGTTCTTGACCCTTGTGGGAGCTTGCTTAATTGAAGTTGTTGGTGTGGTGGTTATTGAAGTCCTTCACTTTCTTCATTTGTTGAGTCTGATACTCTCGGTTTGATAATAATCAATGATCTACTGATTTTGGGAATATATCAAAACCATTTCTTTTGCTTTGAAATTGATCTTTAGTAAGTAAGGATCCTCTAGTTTTTCAAGTGGGTTCATTTCAAGGTCTTTTGGTGTGATGTTTGTTTCTCACTAAAAAGTCTGATCCTTGCATGTTGGTCTTTGTTTATCACCAAATCACGTGTTACAACTTCTATTGTGTTCTATTGTGCTTAGTTATTTATTCTCAGACAAGATTCAGAACAATGGTCTCATTTTGTTTGATTGATTTAGTTGACATGTTTGGCTTTTTCATAAGGTATAAAAAGATTTGTTTTGGAGTGTTAAAGATCTCGTATGAATGCTGGATATGGAAAGAGTTGGTGAGCTTAAGAGGCATAGAGACGAGATGATGGGTCACTTTGGTGGTTATCTGAATCATTTTCAAGAGTTTGAGCCTGTGGTAAGGCCGCCAACGATGGAATCAAACTATCCTTTGCTGGAGATTGAAGAGGTTGTGGCTGCTGGTGATGATGAAGCTGGTTCTAGCTCGTTCTGTGGGGTTAGTCATCCTCCAGAGAAGCCAAGCATAGCTGAGGAGCCTGCAACATCTCTGTCTCCGTTCTCTACGGCTCGTGCAACATCTCTACAGAGCCATAGACAAGGAGTTCCAAAGAGTTTTTGTAGACACAGCCGGAAATTCGTGCAGCTACGTACCTAGTCTAGCTCATCCTCATGGATCCTCCAAGCAAGACACAACCCGCATAAGATATAGGAAAAATAGATTCAACTAGGTGCATGGTGTTTTGCTCTTCTTATGTTTTTTTTTTTTTGAACTTTTCACTTTTTTTAATTTCAACCCCCTTCATATTTTTTTTAAGATAAAAATGTTATAAGAATTTAATAAATAAATTTGAAGTTTAATACAATAATGTTTTAATTTTTTTTTTTTTAAGAACCCTTAAATAAGAGACTTGCAATGGACCACACAAATATATCTCTCTCTTAACTAAGTCTTTTAAACCCACTTTTCCAACTAAAATTTTTTAAAAAAAGATTAAGAACACCATGCTTAAATAAGAAACATAAGAGACGTCTTTTAGCGTTTTTAGTTAAAAGCTAAGAGACCGTATCTTATATTACTCTAAGAGATTCAACCTAAGAAACGTGCAATAAACATGCTATGAGGTTTTACATTAACAGACACACATGAGACACAACAGACCAAATCTTTCCATAGTTTCTGTGAAAGAGTTTAACACCTTGAAGAATAAAGAACTGAAGAAGACATAATCATAAAATGGAAAAACAGACCTCTGGGCTCTGGCTATAGCCCTCTCTCGTTTTATCTGTTTCTTCCTGACACAACGACTTTAGATAGTAAAACAAAGCCAACAAGAACCTCATAATAGCTTAGAAATCAAAAGACCATAGAAAATAACATAGAGATGAACAAAGCATTAACGCATTTTTATTTACTTTCCGAAAAACATATAATAAAAAGTACAAACTTCTGGGTACGACAAAATTAAAGAAAACCCAAAGCTTCAAACTTTCAGTCAATCACGACAAGCTCATTGTACTCTGGTCCAGATATAACAGCGTCCATGATGGTCATGGGATCAATCTCTCCGTCATTATCCAAAAACATTTTGATCAAGTTCTTGGAAAAGCCACTCACCAATGCCACACCTTTATCGCTTCTCGCAACCGGCGTCGACTTCGAGTCCCTCAGGTTCCAAAACACTATCTCCGGCACTCCGTACCCTCTCTCTTTGTACTTGCTCACGATGACCAGATAGTTAGTTTCCCAGCTACTCGTTTCCCTTGTGTTATAACGGGAATAAGACGACGAGGCTTCGTCAAACTCCATGTCGCTGAACACAAACACCCTCTTGATCATCCCCTCCGGCTTCAACTTCCCTTCTACAGCGACTTTCAAGATCAGATCAAACACTTTCTGAAAGTCAGTCTTGGCATCTTCGAGATACTTCTTAAACCTCGTGGCTCAAGAATATCTCCTTGTACGACTTCATCGCCACTGATGCTACACGGTTGTACGGAAGAGACCCCCACTCTTTGGCTCCCATGTAAACCTCCGGGAGCTGCAGAGTCTTTCGGAGAGGAACAAGAACGTGTTTCCTTAGCCGGTCGCGGACTCTGTAAGCGTAGTGAGCTTCCTCGACGCCTTCGTATTCAGGGATGGTCTCACGCGGGAAGAGCTTTCTAGCGATGCTCTCGCAGAGAAGTGTTGCTTTGTCGAAGGAAGAGTCTATAGATGGAGAGAGATCTTGTTCGTCTCGCCTGACGTCAGGAACTCGAGATCTCTCCTTAGGAGGTTTGAGAATAGATCGGAGACGCGTTCGTGGAGGAAGCGGTACTCGGCGTCGTGGGAGTATCTTGTAAACGCCTCTTTACCCATAGAGATCTTCTCCAGCGTACGGTTTATACTCGCTATAGCTTTATCAGCTTGGTTCTTCATCTCTGCCGTCGCTACCCTCAGCTCTCTCGTCGCTGCCGTCTTCCTTTTTCGGCTACCTTGACCAGTTTTACTGATGAAACCATCAACTCTTCTTCCTCTTCCTCTACAGCTTTTCCTCTGCATCCATTCAGACTTCTGGGCGTCACGGATCTTGGATCCTTTAAGAATCCGGTAAAGAATCTCTGGAAAGTCCTTAAAATAGCCAAACTTGGAGAGAGACTCTAGGTTACAAGCTAGGGTTTTGGGATGGGAACCATGGAGCCATAGCGCCGCCGTGTAAAACCCCTCCTTGTCCGACTTTCCTGTACCACGGACTCCACGTAGGTTACATATAAGTTTGAGAGTTATTAGAGGGTCATGGTCCCAAGCGAGTTGGAGCCGCTCCTCCGATCCACAGATTTCTTGGGCGTGCTGGGAACAACGTGGAAGAAGAAGTCGAGGCAAGGATTGCCTGCGGAGAGGTACGTGCCCGCTCCATTCTCGGTTAGGCCCTTCTGAGGAGAAGATGGATCCTTCACTTTGATTGAATTGTTGAAGTTTTCGACCATCAGGTCTATGAATGGGTTGCGTGGACCAGAAGCTATGATGGGTTTTGGGAGGAGGGGCTTGGAGTCTCGGAGCTCTGGTGGACCAATCAACGGAGAAGCCATGCTTATTAATTTAAAGAGAGCGAAGATTTATTGGCAAGAGTTTTACTGGAAGCGAAAGTGATGAAGGAAGCTGATGTTTTGGCCTTATTTATATAGAAAGAAAAGCCCTAATTAATCTCTAGCCTTGGGGATCACGTTCTTGTAGAGTCGGTGACGTTTAGAGTTGTGCAGTAATTTGCAAAGTCGGCGGGCCAAAGATCAGTGCTTTATGTGATGATAAGAATATCGTAATCTCAAGTTATAATTTACCATACCCGATATCCGAACCCGTAACCGAACTCGACTCGAAAACCAAAACCGAAATCCGAACCGAAGTAGCAAAATACCCGAACGAGTATTGAGTTAGAAGATATTGGATATCCGAACCCGAACGGATAGTATCTGAACCCAAATGGATATTCGATATAACCGAACATATGAATATTTGATCCTTTATTTCTAGTTTAATTCTCTAATTTTATTTCAAATATTAAAATTGATTCTCCATATGGCTTAAAAGCAGATAATATACATATAATTATAGATAAAAGCAGTTGCTATTCAATTACAATATATATTAAGCTCTTGTTTCTTATATTAACAAAAGTTGCATCCAAAGTTTTAAAATAACAACTAAATTAGCGTTTATATTTTTAAAGTTTTATCTTCGAACCTATTAATAGTTTAATATATTATAAATTAGAAAACCAGTTAAGTTAAAGTATGTATTTTAAATACAAAAAACTTAAACAATGAAGAATTTAATTTGTTTTCTTCAAAATCTAAATATCTGAACCGACCCAAAATAACCGAACCCGAACTTAAAATACCCAAACCCGACCAGAAATGTAAAAATATCCGAACGGGTTCTATACTTCTATACTGAAATACCCGAAATTCGAAATACCCGATCCGAACCCGAACGGGTATCCGAACGCCCACCCCTATATTAAAACTGAAGTACCTTTTGGTACTATTTGGAAACATGGATAGCAGTATAAATGAAAATTATTTGGATACATGGATAGTAGTATAAAAAAGAAGTATAATGTCTTTTTAATAATTTCATTAATATAATTACATTAATTGTCTTTCAATTATTCACTCAGTTTAACAATTTTATTAATTATATTATCTTAACAATACATCACATTACTAACTATATTACCATAATAATAATAGTGCCGATTTTTATTTATTAGTTAATCAACATTAACTTTGTGCAAATTATAAAATCAAAAATGTAAAATAACTGGGTTTTGCAAACAGTAAGTGAACTGTTTTTTTGCAATTTTAACCTCTGGTAGTCTTCCATCTTGTTGAGCTTTTCTACATAAGCGTGATAGAACTTCATTGCACAGGATAAAGATGTATTGCGAGAAAAGATCACCCTACCTGATGCCTCTCTATGGGATCACCTTTCCAAGAACAGAATCATTGATTAAGAAGGAGTATGACACCGTTGTTACACACTCTAATATCCAGGTAACAAAAGTGTCATGGAAACCCAGCGTTGATAAGACACATTTAATGAAACTCCACTCTAATATGTCATTTGCTTTATTCATATCAGATTTAACTGCCATGTAGTATCTTTTCTTGGCCTTTGTGGTCTTGAGATAGGGGAGGATCTCATGTGTAATGAGCACATTATCTGAGATCACGGCTAGATATAAAAGCTGACTGATTCTCCGATATAGTGCACTGTAGTAGGGGTTTCAAACGTAAAGATAGTAATTTTGAAATTGCCTTGTAATACACATTGCACAAGGCAATAAGCATGTAGTCGAAAGCCAGTTTAGGGCTTGAAATTTTAGGAATCAGCCTGATATGTGTAGAATTAATAGCTTGTGGCAGTGATCCGTGTATGAAGAAGTTCTGAATCTCTCTTATCATGGCAGGTCCCACTGTGTCACAATTGGATTGAAAGAAACTAGTGAGAAGCCATCTGGCCCGGGTGCCTTATCTGGATGAATAGAGAACATGACTGTTGTGATTTCTTATGCAGATGGGAGTCCTATAAGTGCTTCATTCTGCGTTGCTGAAATTTTCGACTTCAAAGCACTTTGAACTGTAGCAAAACAATCACTAGAAGATGAGGTGAAGATGTCAAAGAAGTAAGCTGCAATGTCAGAGAAGTAAGCTGCGTAAACTTAAAGCTTATTTTGAGATACACATAAAAGTGATATTTTTATTTTCATTTAATTTGTAATCCGTTATACATGAAAAAATTAAGATGAAAAATGTACAATTTTTTAATGGAAATTTTAGGTAGACTATTTCAGTAGATATAAAGCCAATTTAATTATCGAAATCATTAATATATAATGTGATTGCATATATCAAAACCAAAAGGTTATTTTTTGAATAAATTATAAAAAAAAACATTTCCGTTGACGAAGCCCTTTTTGTTCCGTCAAACGTCAACAGTTAAATATAATTAATAAAACTAAATATTCACTTTCCGTCAAGCCATTAGGGCGCAAAAAATATTAGATATATTGTTAGTATCTCAAAACTTTAGAATTTCAAACAAAACTATCTTAAATAAAAAAACTACTAGGCTGAAGTTCTAAATTTTTGAGATACCCGACAATAAATATATAATATTTGCCAAATTTATTAACATGTATATTCGTTTACTAACATTTTTAGGCATGAACGTTTGGTTCCGGTTCGCTTCTATAGTGTATTTTTTGTTTTTCAGTTTGGTTTCGGTTTGAATGTAGTTTTTGGTTTTCAGTTCAAGAATACAGTAATAGTGACTGTTAGGTTATTTATGAATTTTTATTTTGGTTTGGATTTAATTTAGTATTTTTGGTCATTGGTTTTTTTCAAATGACAATGTTAAGAACCCGATAAATTTTCAAATTCAATTTAGGGCATGAGTCTAAATAGGGGTATAAAATTTTGGATGTTCATTCTGATTTACGTAGCTATATTTTTTGTTTATACTTTCTGATTTTTCTTGTGTTACTAAATGTCTTTATATTTTAAATATGTTTAAAAAATTAGCATATTTCAAGGTTATATTATAAATGAAAAAAATCTATGGTAATTTTATATTTCTATGTACCTATATTTTGATTCATGCTTTCAAACCTTGAAATAGTTTTGGGCAATTCTCTCAAATAAATATTTTTAAGTTTTTGTCACCAAAATAGATCTCAAAAACTAAAATGACCTAAATAGCATTTTTTATTTTGAAAATTTTTATTTTTATTTATTTTTTAAAATTTGAAATCCTATCCCCAAAACTCCACTCCTCAACTCTAAACCCTAAACCTTAAACCCTAAACCCTAAACCTCATCCCTTAACTCTAAACTCTAATGTCTGGATTAATTAATCCTAGGGGTATAAGTGTATATTTACTTCTTTTGATAAAAAAATTAAGTCTATTTTGGTCATTATTATTTTTAAGGTCTATATTTTGGTCTATATTTGTGACAAAAAAAGTTTTAGGTCTATCCTTGAGAATTTCTCAATAATTTTTAGTGTGGGATAGCCTTATTTAGCTCATCAATTTTATCATCCAACAAACGTTTACATCAATTTGACGCATTTGAAGTTTTGAACTATAACATTTGAGTTTTTCTATTTTTGAAGTCAAAATTTTGTATTTTGATGTATCTTACTAAAGCAATTTACATATATAATATGAATCTGGATTCATGTTTTGTTGTTTAAAATTTCAATATAATTAAAATTTCAAATGTAGAATATTACTCTTTCTGTTTCATATTAAGTGTCAGAATAAATTTTTTTTTTTTAACAAAATAACTGTCGTTTTAGAATTTCAATGCAAAATTTATGAAATTTATTCTCCAAATTTTTATTGGTTAAATATTGTTAAGTGTAGAGGTAGTGATGTTTTTACTTAGAAAATATACAAAATTAAATATTTTTTAAAATATGTGCAAAAATCTAAAACGACAATTAAAATGAAGATGGAGTATACTATATTAATGTCCGAATTAAATTACAATAACAATTATGTAAACTAATAATTTTTTTCTATACAAATCAATAAAGACCTTAAAATTTAATATAATTTTAATAATACTAAAGAGCTAATACTTATAATATATAAAATTTAATCACGTTGGGCTTGAGTGAAAAAATATTTTGGACTTAATTGACGAAATAATGAATTTATGTATAAATATCCGATTTGGTTGTTCATATAAAGATTATATGGAAATTTTATTTTTTGGAATTGAAAATATTTGAATCTCTTTACTTTTTTTTCCCATTTTATATCTAGAAACATTATAAATATCTTGTTTTTTTTTGTCATATATTTATATATATGATATTGATTTGTTTTTATTTCTAAGGATTTGGGATATAAGAAATCTTATAGGGGGTATAATATATTAACAACTATTTCATTTGTTTCAGCTGTGCTAATATTATTTACACAAACGATATAATGAACAAAAAAATTATCTGAGATTTTATTGTTCAGGAAGCTTGATCTGGAAATTAAACACAATATTTCATGGTTCTATTTATCAACCAATAAGAGATTGTTTTAAATTTTTATTTATAGCCATAATAACTATCTTGTTTGCATACAACTTTTATTTCTTTGATACACTACTTCTTAAAGCTTGATTTTGATATACAATGAAACTCTGTATATACACTATACCATATGCAATGTCGTAGAATTTCCAGTACGAAAGTAACATAATGTATATGTGACTCATTCTGTAATAAAACATGTTTTATAAGTCATTATAATGTACAAATATAAGATAATATCATAATGTATATTTGAATCGAACTTTAATATAACATGTTTTATGATTCACATAATGTTAGGTGGAGGCACCATAAACTCTAAACAAAAAATCATTTTATTTTGTCTACTGTTGAATATAAACGTTAATGATCGTATCCAATGTTTTTAAACCCGACCCGGACACTGAACCGGATGACTTACCGGGTCGATGGGTCACTGGGTCAACCGCGGGCGAACCGCGGGTTAATAAATGAATTAATTTTATTATATAATAATATATCAGCTATGTAAATTTAATATTTTCTAAATGTTTTTATAAACATAAAATAATAGTTTGGATATGTATATTTTTATGTTTAATAACATTCAGAAAATACTTAACTTTAATTTCTATATTTTTATTTTCATTTGATATACAAAATATCAAAAAATAGTCTAGACTATTTATAATTTTGTCTAACAAGATAAGAGTTATGACATCTAAATAAATCAAGACATAAAATTTATAAATAGTTAAAAGTTTAATGTGAATAATAAATTAAATTTCAAATACAAAATAAACCAAAAGTAAAAAATCATTATAATAAATTATCAATAACGAAAATAAATAAACACTAAATCACATCAACTAGTTTTGGTTCTCTCTACCATCGTTCACTTTATTTTCTTCAAGTGACATAGTGAAATCTTCATTAAAATCTAAAAATCACAAATATAAAATTGAAAAGGAAAAACCTAACTTTTTTTTGTCGGTATATAACTTCTTAATTAGAAATTTAGAATATAAAATATAATCTAAAAACATAATTAAAAATTAAAAAAAAAAGTAAAAATTATTTATTGGTTCAACCAGTGGTTCAACCGGTATCGGATTCCGGGTTCTACTGGGTTTTTGTGGGTTTTTGCGGGTTTCTAAATATTGGGTTTTTTCACAAAACCCAAACCGGATTTTTTCTGGATTGCCGGGTTTACCGGTTCAACCGCGGATCCGGATCGGGTTTCAAAACACTGATCGTATCTATTGATTTTCCAAACGATACTTATTTACATGGTTTAAATTGATCTACTAAATAATGGGTTGAGATAAAGTGTATATTTAATAAAAAAACTAATTGAAAGATATGTAGAAATAATAGGAAGGTTAGTTAATAGTATATATAGAAATAATAGGAAGGTTAATTAATAGATAAGTCACAATATATTCAATAGGTCTAAAAAAAAGTATGTCATTGTAATTTTCAAATAGGACTATAATTTATTAGATTAGATATTAGGTTTTGACAAAAAAAACTATATTATATTACAACTGTTATTCAAACAATGATCTCATCGAACCAAACGACCCGGCCAGGTTTTCTCTGAGACTGATTCACAACAATATGGAGATCCTAATATCTCGGAGGTCTGACCCGAAAATCCACCCCATTTAAACTCACCCAGTTTAAGAGCCATCTCATTTAGAATCCATATCCGTTTAGACCCATTTAAAAATATGTCTATTAGGGGTACCTATTTAGATTCACAAATTTTGCACTAACCCATTTAGACTCATTTAATCTATTGTTGATTTAATTTTTAATTGTTTTAACTTTATGTTTTTTAACAAAAACTAGATGATAACCTGCGCGAATGCGCATAGTGAGTTCTTATAATAATGTTTGTTTATGAAATGATTTTAACATTTTGCAACACTACAATCTTTATCGATTATAAAATGATGAATACAAATGTTGGTCTCTTAAATATATCATCGTCGTTGAAGAGTTAACATATTACATCTCATTTTAATTATTTTTAAGACTTCATATGCACAAAACGAAATTAAGTTTTGTGGCTGACACAAATCACCAAAACCAAATAGGCAACATCGATTATATAATGACGAAAGAAAATTAGGTTTTCTGATCTCGATTAGTTTACTATTGACTCTCCATAAGTGATTTCATTTTCTACCTCTATAGAATTGTGCTTTCGTTCTCGTCTTTGTTTCATTGATATGAGTTAAGTTTTTTTTTTTAACTTCTTTTATGAGTTCAGTGAATTATATAAGTGTCAATTAAAAAAAATGGACATCTGTAAAAATTAGTTTCACTCCATATACATATCTAAGAATCAAAATTTTGAAAAAAAATCACTTGCAAACTATATTAACAGGTTAGTGTTCAAATTTAATATATCAAGCTGTTATAGAATATAAGTACAGACTCGAAATATAAATGTTTGTCTAGTATATATTCACCAGCTCGGTCTAAAAATCATCTAATTAGAACAACAAAAAAAATTACTTATTTCACCAATTCGGGTAATATATGAATCCGAATGGGTAATATCCGAACCCGAATGGATATCCGAAGATAACCAAACATAAGTATACTTAACTCTATATTTCTAGTTTATTTCTCACACTTTATTCAAAATATTTATATTAATGATTCTTATTGCTCAAAATTAGATAATATACATACAATTATTGACAAAATCATTTGCAACTCACTTAAAATACATATCAAGTTCTTGTTTCTTGCATTAACAAAAGTTGCATCTAAAATTTCAAAACAACAACTAAATTAGTGTCTTTCTATTTTTAAAGTTTTATCTCCAAACCTATCAATAGTTTAATCTTTTAAATTTTTTTTAAAAAAACTGTTAAGTTAAAATATATTTTAAATACAAAAAAACTTAAACAATGAATAATTTATTTATTTTTCTTAAAAACTTAAATATCCAAACCCGACCCAAAATATTTGAACCCGAACATAAAAGACTTGAACCCGACTCGGAGTGTAGAAATACCCGAATGGGTTCTATACCTTTAACTGAAATATCCGATACAAACCCGAACGTGTATCCGAACGCCCACCCCTATGATATATGATCATTTGTATCTTGCTTGAACAAAAAAAAAAAGATAAACCATTGATCACAAATTTTTTAATGTGGAGCTTTTACCTTTTTTAGTAATTTATAGTCGTTTTTAAAAATTCAAAATATAACATATAAGAAAAAATCTAATTGTTTTTATTATATGCTTAATGTGATTGTTTAATTTTTTTAATAGTATAAAATTAAACAAAAAAAAGAGAGGTTAAATTTTTTTTTATCAAATATGTATTATTCATAATCATTAATTATCATATATATGTTAACAATATTAGGTAATTCCGTAACTTTTATTTAACGAAAGAAAATATTCTTTTGTATACTATTAATTAATTTTGTAGTTAGTTTAATAAAAAACATAGTATATGTTTATATGGACCAACTTATTTTTCTAACAATTCTAAGAATCATTCTCGTGATGACACGTGGCTATGAAAACATGTTGTAATGCTCCAGGATTAATACACACGGGATTAAATGAAACAAATAAAAAAAATTTTACGGGTTTGTATTATTTAAACACAAATCAAATTGTTCTGGTAAAACCGTAAAATCAAATTTTCTTCTAAAACCGAAAAATTGATTTTTTTCCCTAAAACAGCAAAATCAAGTTTTCCCACCAAAACCGTAAAACCGAGTTTTCTCACCAAAACGTAAAATCAAATTTTCCCGCCAAAACCGTAAAATCGAGTTTTCCCGCCAAAACCGTAAAATTGAGTTTTCCTGCCAAAACCGTAAAATCGAGTTTTCCCTCCAAAACGCAAAATCAGATTTTTTCCGCCAAAACCGTAAAATCGAGTTTTCCCGCCAAAACCGTAAAATTGAGTTTTCTCGCCAAACCCGTAAAAATTTAGTTTTCCCGCCAAAATCGTAAAACCAAGTTTTCCCGCCAACCCCGTAAAAATTGAGTTTTCCCGCCAAAACCGTAAAATTGAATTTTTTCCGCCAAAACCGTAAATGTTGAGTTTTCCCACCAAAACCGCAAAATCGAGTTTTCCCACCAAAACCGCAAAATTGAGTTTTCACGCCAAAACGAAAAAAACAAATTTTTCCGCCAAAAACGTAAAAATTGAGTTTTCTCATCAAAACTGTAAAATTGAGTTTTCCCGCCAAAACCGTAAAAAATTGAGTTTTCCCGCTAAAACCGCAAAATCGAGTTTTTCGCCAAAACTATATAATCACATTTTTCTAAAAAAATAAATAATTAATTATATTAAAATAAATGGGTTAAAAAGGTCCTCACTAATTTTAATTAGAACCCATTTAATAAATGGGTCTTAACAAACTTAGCCATTTAAAACCCATTTAAATAAATGGGTCTAAATGGACATTTTTTTTTTTAAACCCATTAAAAATCCGCTAACAAAACCCATTATAAAATCTCTAGACCCGTCCAACAATGGATATATTGGAGATTATTCTAGATCCTAAAATATATATATTTCCAATAACCATTTTTCAACAGATTCAGACCGGGGTGGACAAAAAACCCAAACCGAACCGATCCAAACCAAACCAACCGAAGTTAAACCGATCCAAACCAAACTGTGCTCTTTACATAACCCAATTGGTTCATGTTTTACTCAACCCGAATGGTTTGGTTTGGTTTGGGTTCAAAACGAACCAAACCAATAATCCAATATATTTTTATCTATATATATATATATATGTAAACATATTGTATATTGTAGTTAAAGTTTTGTTTTCCATTTTTTCTTAACTTCCATATATTTTTAAAAAAATCCAAATATGATTCAAATAATCCTAATACCTAAAGATTGTACTGAAAACAAAACCTAAAAACTATAAGCATCTAAATCGTAGCCATCTCGTTTCGTTCATCTTCTCCAATTCTCATTCTCTAAATTATGTAACAGTTATTATAGGATCAATAAAAACAAAAAGGTTGATGCAAATAGTATTTTAGTTAAGAGGTTTTGGAATGCTTACAAGTCTTTGTTACGCCAATTAGATTACAAATAGTCTGCTCTTTGCTTATTATGTAGTTCTTCCTTTGACGTGGTTAAGAGTTTTGTCATCGAACTTGTTTTTTGTTTCATAGATTTTTAAAGAAAACCAAACTAAATCTAAACCAAACCGAACTAAATCGAACCCAAACCAAAGCTACTTTGGTTTTAATTGGGTTGAGTTTTATAAAACCCAAATTAACCAAACCAAACCGAACCCGAAACTAAACCGATATGCCCACCCTATCAGACGTCATGATATAAGTTATACTATGAAATTTTGTCGCGAATGGTAAAAGCACAATGCTAAATGAATATTCTTTAAGTTAATTTACTTGGTCTAAGTCGTCAATTCGCTTAACTGATTTGTTCTTTCTGTTTGGTTTTTATTTTCCAGTAATAACATTTTGTATCCAAAGGAGGACAAGAAGCAAAAGATCCTCCGCTACGCTTGCCGTAATTGTGATTACCAGGTCATTCTTTTTGTGTGGCTTATCAAGCAAGTTCTCTAAGTATACATTTATGGAAAGAGTTAGCTTCACAGATGAATTAATCTAGTAGTTATTTGTCATATTTTCAGCTAAATTTCATTTAATTTTTTGATTTTTCTTTCCAAAAAAAAAAATTGTTTGGCTAAAAGCATCACCAGTAGAGGGTGGGGATGAGCATTACGATTTAAATTCAGATTCAGGTTGTGGGTTGAGTTTGGTTCGGTTTAGTTTGTTTGGATCTAAGAAAATTTTAACTGAAACCAACCGAAGTTAGTTTGGTTTGGTTTGTTTTAGGTTTGGTTTATGTGCAATTCGGTTTTGTTTGTGTTTGTCAATTCAATCAAGTTGTATTTTTTTAGTTTTTCTCTAGTTTGGTTACGAAAATATAATTTTTGAAAGATAAAAAGATCATCATTTGACACTAAATTATTAACTTCTTCATATTTATACGAAAAAACAATATCACAATAAAAAAGTAGAAGATGGAATCAAATAATTTTATATCATTATTGTTGAACCGAATATAAGTATCATAGATAGGAGTTTGGTTTTAATGAAAGTGTACGAGGTTTATATTCTTTTATTTTATGTTAGTTATTTATTTAAAGTAAAATGTATAAAACTATGTTTAACTGTTTAGGTTAGACAGTTAAATATGTTAAATATTAACATTATTAGTATATTTAGTTAATCAAATTAAATACTTCGGTTTTTTGGTTCGGTTCAGTTTAAAACTAAACTGGACCATTTGAGTTGATAAAAATTTTAACCGAATGGTTGGAGTGTATATTTTGGCTAGGTTTGGGTTCGGCTTGTTCAGCTTGGTTCATTTTTGCCTACCTTATAGAAGGTATCTTTAGAAGATTTTTTGGCAAATATTATTATATTAATATATTTAAGTAATTTTATTATGTGATTTAATTTTAATGTCAAAAACAAATTGGACTAATCAGAAAATTGACAAGATTTTTTCTCCCATTCTCATATTTTGTACTCTCTCTCATACTTTTCCATTTTTAATATTATTTTGATTAAGGGATTCACATCTTTTGGCACCGTTGCGAGTGCTCTAACTTGCAGGAAATAGCTGATAACTACTGTGTCCACAGAAACGAAGTTCATCACTCTGTAAGTGAAAAAACTCAGATCCTAACGGACGTGGCTTCTGACCCGACTGTTCCCCGAACCAAAGATGTGCGTTGCGCAAAGTGTCAGCATAGAGAGGCCGTCTTCTTTCAGGTAAAACTAGCTTTAAGTTCTATCTACTTTGGTTATGCTACGCTACGTACTTCTGCCACTGCTTGTCCAATAGAATGTATGCTCAGTTTCTTGGAACACATTACATTTCTATTTCTATGTGCAGGCTACGACTAGATCTGAAGATGGAATGGCATTGTTCTTTGTATGCTGCAATCGGAATTGCAGCCATCACTGGAGAGATTAAGAGAGATTTTTGTTTCAGTTGTCAATCACCAGCTTATGTTTCTCTTATAAAGATGGTAAGAGTCCCGAGTGTTCGGTCAATAATCAGTTTCTTAGAAATTCAGATTTAAACATCAACCTATGTTTTAATGAAATCTTGAAGAATTTTAGTAGGGTGGACAGATAAACCGAATCCAAGAACCCAAACTGAATCCGACGCAGTAAAAATAAATCCGAATCGAATCCCACATGAATACCTAATGGGATTTGTTTTATGGATTTCGGCTTATGGGTTTTATCCGAAATAAATCCGAATGGATATCTGAAAAAGGAAAAATTCAAAATATCAAAAAATACTCATGCCAATCCTCGGTTTTCGCTTCGGATTTTATCTGATATGATATGTTTGCACATAGTTTTGAGTTTTGTTCTCTAATTTTTTGTTTATACTCTCAAATTTTATTTGTCAAAAATTACACTATAACCAAAAAAGAATCGGGATGAGAGCATTTTTCATTTCTCATTTCAATTTTTTTTGGTCTTTGTTTTACTGGATATATTGGAAACGAAAACTAGATTGAGATCCAAACCCAAAAATATATTTTGGAATTGATATTTTGGAAACTAAGTACAAGATAATATTTTGGAAAGGAAAACTCGATTAAGATCCAAACCCAAAATTATATTGGGTTCAGCCGGTTTTTGGAAATGTTACTGAATATGAAGCGAACCTGACTAACCTGAACCGGATCCGAACCAAATTTTTATAATATCCGAATGGGGCTGAAATTCATAAAACCAAAAACCAAACACTCGATCGAACCCAAACCGAAATCCGATTGGTTCTCCGAATGCCAAGGCCTAAGTTCTAGGACGTTCACGCCATGTAATTTGTACTGACTAGGAAATTGGTAACTTGGCATCGGTCCGCAGTCTAAATTTTTTAGGTGTTAGATGAGGAATAATGATAAGTTATTGATAACGACTAACTTAAAAATAAATAACCAATTCAAAGATTAAAATCAAAATTAAAATTGTCAAATGATCCAAACTAAACTTGTATATATTGATACCACTTTAATTTATAGATTATTCAAATTTTCCAAAAATTATATAACAAATTTTTATAAAATTTTACATTATATTTCCAATTTAAGAAAACAAATAAACGAAATGCATTTAAAAATTAATTTGATTTACCTACGTAGAACCAAAAACTGTTGTAGCTCAACTTCAAAAGTAACTACAACCCAATATATTTCTCAAAAAAACTACAACCCAATATACACCAAAAATAAACAAGTAAATCTGTCAGACTTTTGTACATTAAATTTTTTATATAATTAGGATAATAATATATTATTATTTGGAACAGTTTTTTTATATTTTTCATATATAAATAATAAATGAGGTAAATATCATATAAAATGAAAGTAAATATTAATTAATTACTTTTTAAAACATGGGAAAATATCCTAGTATGTTATATTTAAAAATCTTATATACAATTTTCATTTGTATATTCCTCCAGAAATGGTGGTTAGAGACAACTGTTTTGTAATAACAAAAGAATTTATATAATCAGATTCGTGTAGTGGAATCTGATGAAACACAGATTGAAAATAACAAACAGACGAGTAAGCAAAAAGTAAATTAAATTGCAACACAAGGAAAGTATACAAACTGCTTTAAACTGGTTCATGTGTCACAAAACTCCATTCTAAACTAGCGTTTATAGTAAAAATATTTCAGTTCTGCTAATTTTCATATTTTAGAACAAAAACAAAATAAGTTTAGAATAATTCATTTATTTGCTATTCATTATTATAGAACACGAATCTAACACAATTATACAATTACTCTATTTTTTAATTAAAAAAAAATTCATTAGAGAACAAAGACCACATTACTTTAGTTGTCCGAAGACAAGATTGGTTTTCTAGAGACGTGGAATATCGTGGAAGCACCGTACCTTAATGGTTAATGTTTAAAGGCTTCTATATCTAGGTCTGGGGTTCGAATCCCATACTATGCAATTTATTGCAGAATACATGAAATCCAGGTTTCAAATCCCGGAAAGAGCGATTTATTACTGCAGACGACGGAAGAAAGACTTACAAGAGATCTTCAACATGGTGCAAGTAAATCCAGTCAGGCGTGGATCTTCATAGTACGGCTCAGGTGATGCAGTTAGGCATAGATCCTCATAAGGCAGGTAGTATTGGCGGTTGTTAAATCGTTTATGTAATATTTCTCATAATTGTAATGTCATAATAAATCAGCGTTAATAAAAAAAAGAGGTGGAATATATTTGTAATATTTCTTCTTTGCTAAATCATAGTTGTGAACGATGATGTAAATCCCCTAGACTATATTTGCGAATTGATTTTACCACATGTTATTTCTATAATCAATTTCACAAAACAGATATGACATGGCCACTGAAATTGATGACATGTAGGGCCGTTCAATATGGCAAAACCGAACCGTACCGAACCGAACCAAACCGAAATAGATAATATGGTTTGGATTTGGTATATACCATAAAACCGAATGGATATGATTTTTAAAAAACCGTAGGATTTGGATATGGTTCGGTATATAACCGATAAAACCGAATAAACCGAATAAAACCGATCAAAAAAATAGAAACATTTAAATATGTATATATTTTATAACAACGTATGAAAATCATAAGTTAATTTTTTTGCTAATGACTATTACCATATTTTTTACAGTAATAAAATAGTCATGATTTATAAAATACTTGAACTATAATTAAATAAAAATTCATCGCAAACATGCTTCTTATTTTCTTAGTCTTCTTTTGATCT
>NC_027756.1:27530704-27533997 GCF_000695525.1 Brassica oleracea var. oleracea
CAGAGAAGCATAAGAACTTACTTGGAATCGTATCCACTTCCTGGCTGCATGATTTCCGGTGCCATCCTACAAACAGAAATGAGAAATTACATGTAAATGGTCGAGTAGAGAGCAAAGTGTGAAGCTTAATAATACCGGATTGAAGAAAAACGACAATAACCAACCAGCATGGAGTACCAACAAATGTGTTTCTTGAACGTTGCCAATCGCCGTTTTCAAAAAGGCATGCAGAGACACCAAAATCGCCTAGCTTAATCTCTCCAGTATCATCAAGTAGTATGTTCCCAGACTTAACATCTCGATGGATATGGCCGTGTCTATGAAGATAATCAAGAGCTTTAAGCGTTTCTTTAAGGATACAGCATATAGCAGGCTCTACAAATCCATCAGGATATGCTGCCTTCATAAGGTGAAAGCACGAACCCTGAGCCATGAAAGGCATGACGACCCATAGCTTATGATCAACCGCAAAAGAACAATACGACTTTATCACGTTTGGATGGTCTATCAAACTCATGGTCTGAGCCTCCCTCCTTATATCATCCTACCGAAAACAAAAACAAATACATTAATTTCAAAACTAGAGATTAAACGATCATCTAAGACTAATAAGCTGGTTAAAAACTTTATAAGAAAAACAGAACAGTTGGTCATCATCTCTCTAACGAGAGTTTTGGTGTTGCAAACCAATTATCTAGACGAGGGAGATGGGTTTAAGAAAGGAACCAGATTGCTGTTGCAGCGATCGAGATTCAAACACTTGATGGCGATGACTTCTTTGGTAGGAAGATAAATTGCAAGATGGACGACAGCACTAGCACCATTTCCAACTTCTTCCATAAGCTTGTAATCTTTAGGGTTTACGGAGAAACCTTTCTTCTCCTTGCTACTGGTACCACCACCGCTCGCCATTTTCTTACGCCGTCTACGACTGATAAATGCCCTAAAAATGAAAACACACACACCAAAACCGTCTTCAGACAACAATCAAAGAGCAAAGAAAACTAAAGGAAAAAAAGATTTTAAAATGAGAAAAGGTACTGTATAACTTGACGAAGCGGAGACACCATCGAGATTGGTGAAATTGTTTTTTCTGTTTGTTCGTTCTTTTTTTTTCTTCCTCTTCCTACCTATTTGGTTCGTTTCGGCTCGACTGGTGTCTATGTATTTCTTTCTGATCGAAGTTGACCACGACAACAAACAACGAGATTGAGAGTTGCTATTTGCTGACGTGGTAAAAGTGTTAAGCATCTAAGATTATGACACGTGGCATTGTGAAAGAGATTGACCGCATCCACACATTTTGCTCTTTCGTTGACTTTGGTTGGCTTGAATAACGACGAACGTTTTCTTTTGTCAACGAATTAGGATCAATGTTTATTGGAATTATCTGTTTTTTTTTTCGTTACCAAACCTAAATACAGCCTTACCCGTATAAAACTGGCTTAGATAAACTTTTTTTTTGGTTTAAATGTTAAATAAATTTAGATAAACTTACTTGATATTCTTTAATTTTTAACTAATATTTGGGGCTAACAAAATTTATTTGCATAAATTCATTACAACCAATGACAGTTATTATTTGAACCAAAACAATCACATCGAACTGACCTGAATAATCATAAATATCTAATCAGTTCTTTTCCATCTTTGGATTTAAAATACTAGAACCGAACTAAGAGCTAAATCGGTACTCATATATCCAAACTATAATCAAAATACCTAAAAGTGATATGTATATTTAGTTTTGAAATAATAAAATATACTCCAGAAAGATGTATGTTTTAGTTTTTTCACATTTATTAAAAAAACATATCAAATTTTAGTTACTTATACATTTTTTTACGTTATCAACTATTCCCCACAACTTTTAACCAATAAAATTTTTATAAACACTGTTAGGTTTTTTGAAGTTTACAATTTGCAATTAATTTATGCATCGAAAATGTAAAACATATATCTTTTTGAAATAATTTTTTTCTAAAATATGTATCTTTTTGAAACGGAGGGAGTTTAAATATAATTTAGAAACCAAATTTTTATATTTGATAATATCTAAAAATATTTGAAAACTTAAATTATTGAAAAATTAATTTATCCAAAATTACTTTAATATTTGGGACATTTGCTAAAAAATTCAAGCCGAACCTAAAAGTGTACCCCACTTTCAGTCAAATGCAAAGCCAACCTAAAGGGATAGTGAAAGTACTATTTAATCCTTATGACCAAACAAAAAAACAGAAATATATTTTACGTTTTTATCCTTCGGAAGTCTACACGTAATAAAAGAAGTCTACATATATATAGACTTCCTACGAAGTCTACCTTATAGACTTATTTTGGAGTCTACATTCTAATTTGATCTAATAACTTAATTTTGAAAATGTATAAAAATAATTATTGTGATATTTTTAACTAATCATCAATATAATGGATAATATGAAGTAAATAAATTAAAATTTCATATAATTGAACAATTTTGAAGAATATATACTAATTTGGTTATCATGTGTTAGACAATGTTCATAGTTTAGAAACAAAAGGTTCTAACATGTTATGTCTTTTAGTGGTTGATTTTATAGGGTTAGATTTTAGATTTTGTTTTGATTTTGTTTTATTAACTTAAATCTGCATATTAATGTTTATTAGTTTATATTTTGTATAATTGAGACTTTTTGATTATCAAGCAAAACATTTAGGGTTTGAAATTTGTGGTTTAGGGTATCGTAGACCTACAATAAAGTCTATTTATTTGAAGACGTCTTTTTAGTCTATATTTTTCAATTTTTTTTTACAAAAAATAATTATATTTAAACTAAGTTAAGTTCCTTAAAAATAAAAAAAAATGAAATCATAAACTATAACTATTAAAAAATAAAGAAATAAATTTAGTAAATCATATATTAAAATTATTAAAATAATAAAGAATAAGCAACAATAATGAAATTATTATAGTAGACTTCTAAAAAAGTCTACTATGTTATAGTAAAATCTACTCCAAAATTTTAATTTTATTAGACTTCAAAAAAAGTCTACAGCATCGTAAACTTTAACCTAGTTACATTTTTGTCTCCCTATATAAACAAAATTAATACAGTCTCTCTCTAAAGTGGCTGCACAAGTTTTTAAAACTCTCTCCCTTCTCTCTAAAACTCTCTTCCTTCTCTCTAAAATTCTCTCAATTCTTTCAAAAACTCTCTCATTTCTCTTCTTTCTCTCTAAAATTTTCTCAAGTCTTTCTCACAATGTTATCTTGTCATTTTAGATATTATGATTCATGGTTTTCATCTTCT
>NC_027756.1:27535784-27544529 GCF_000695525.1 Brassica oleracea var. oleracea
AAGACTGCATCTTAAGTCTCCACGGAGGCGTAGACATACAAAACAGTCTACCGTTGCGACACAGATCTGAAAAAGAACGAAAACCATGTAAATAGTTACCTTTTTCCTGTGTAAACTTCGTTTCCAACCTTTTCAACCGTCCAAACTCCAAATATGGGCAAAAAGAAACATCTTTGACTATTCACTAATGAAGAAACTCGAAAATATGAAGTTTGTGATTATGAAAATGAAAGTTATGAGAGTTTTTTAGATGGAAATGTAGAGGAGATGAGAGGAAATGAAGTTTTTTGGGTTAGAATGAGAAAAAAAGTGGTTGAAAATTGAATTCTTGAGCTTTAGAGCTCAAAAATGGTGGTTCATGGTGGTTGGAAAAATTGATGATGATGACATTTTTGTAAATAAGAAGAAATGGTTAGGGTGTATTTGGTTTTTTGTTAATTTCGAAATTAATAAAAAATAAAATAAAAATGGCAATTTTGTGAATAATTCAAAAACATAAGAATAGTATGAAAATTTTATTGATGAATAGTAATGACAAAAAAAAGATTGGTTTTGGGTTTGACTAAAAATTGTGGGTTGGTTTTGAAAAATACCCTTAGTATTTTTATGCAAAATAAAAAAGTTACACAATATTTTATACAAACAATCTGAATTATCCAATATTTTAATTAAATTATCCAAATATTACTTTAAATTTGTACTGAACTTGAAAAATTCCAAGTTTTGCGCGATTCTAAGTTTTTCTATCCAACTAAACTAAAACTTAAAAGAATTGAACTGAAACCGACCAAAATTTATTTATACATGAATAATTCTTCCATTTTGAATAAAAATATTAGAAAAAATGAACTAAACCGGATAATATTCAAATGCCCAAACCTGGGTGTGATAAAAAAAAGCACAAAGTCTCCTCCCTCGTACAAGGCATGCTTTGTGTGTTTTCAATTTCTTTATAAGAGCATCTGCAATGGAAGTCAAATTACTTCAAAAAAATAATAATTAAATAATCAGTAGATTCCACCAAAAGTTAAGGATTCAATCATTAAAATTCTTAAATAAAGATTCTTTCTTATTGAATCCTTACACTATTTGCGGGTCCCTACGACATGTGGCGATCCGTGATTGGTTGATATATATTTTTTTTTATCTGAAAAAAGAATAATACTTAAAAAATCAAAATACATTTTTTCTAAGGACTCTTTTTTGGGTAACACCATTGCGGGTGTTGTAAGGCTTCACCCAACTACCCAAATCCTTATACGGGATTGTACTTTAATATTTTAAATATCTCTGTGATGGTATCAACTAAGATATTCAGTCTTTTTTATGAAGAAAAGCTTCAAATATCCTCTTATAAAATTATTGCATCAAAAAGGTTGCGTGCTGGGGAAGTCAATTATTGCATCCAAAATTATTTGAATGTATTTATGTAAAATATTCAAAATCATCAGATATTTTATATATTTCACTTGAGTTACTTGATATTTTTAACTTAATTATCAATTTATCACAAATTATCGGTTCCAAGTCTTACTATAGCCGAACTAAACCAAAAACTAAAAGAAATGAAAAACAAAAACGTATAAAATACATGGAACTGCCAAACCTTGGTCTGATGCAGTGTTGTGTTTGATAAGAATCTTATAGCTTCATGGTATAGCAGAAAGTCTCCTCTTTCTCGTACAAGGCATGATTGTATGTTTTCAGTTTCCTTGTCAAGACTTCACCCTAGATGGATTTTTCTTTTAATATTTTTAATCTCGTTACGTAATTTTGTTGATATCAAGTAAGATATTCAGATATCAGTGCTTTGTTTTGAAGAAAAGCTTGAATTATCCTTAATTTTAGTGGCATCTGATTAGGGGCGAGTGACACATTGTGCCGTTTTTGAACGAAGATAAAACAGCATGAAGTTCATTGGTCTGGCTCGGAAACGATGATAAACACTTGAAGCTAACTAGGTTTTCGGCCAGTACGACTAATCCATTACCAAACACTTGAATTAAGCAAAAGGCCACTGTCGACACTTCCCAGGTCATACACCGCCATGGCCACCGCTACAATCTTCTCCACAGTCAACACAGATTTGGCACATCTCTTTAACTCCTCTTCTCCGATCATCGGGAAACCATCACCTTCAAATTCCAACTCCGTCAGATCCACGGTTACATTTTCCAGGAAAACCCTAACTCCAATCCGATTCTCTTCATCTCCCGCTGATCACTCCCCCGCCGCCGCCATCGCTTCTCCCACCGTGGAAGGAATCGCCACCCGATCCAAAACCTCACTGAAATCCCGCCTCCAAGGAGGAGAAACTCTCTACGGCATGTTCTTGCTCTCCTTTTCGCCGACTCTAGCCGAGATCGCTGCTCACTCCGGCTACGATTACGTCGTCGTTGACATGGAACACGGTCACGGCGGCATACCGGAAGCTCTAGACTGCATCCGAGCTCTTAACGCCGCCGGTGTAGCCGCCGTTCTTCGCTTACCGGAGAACTGTCCTACATGGGCCAAAAAGGCCTTAGATCTAGGCCCACAGGGAATCATGTTTCCGATGATCGAATCTCGCAAGGACGCGACCAAAGCGGTGTCGTACTGCCGGTTTCCTCCTGAGGGGATCCGTGGTTCGGCGCACACGGTGGTGCGAGCGTCCAAGTACGGAATCGACGAAGGGTATTTAGGTAATTACGCTGACGAGTTACTCATCATGTGCCAGGTGGAGTCGGCCGAAGGAGTGAAGAAAGCTGATGAGATCGCAGCCGTCGATGGTGTTGACTGCGTGCAGATGGGACCGTTGGATCTGAGCGCGAGCATGGGATACTTGTGGGACCCGGGGCATAAGAAAGTGAGAGAGATGATGAGGAGAGCGGAGAAGGCGGTGCTGACGTCAGATCCAGAGAAAGGCGGGGCCTACTTGTCAGGGTTCGCGATGCCACACGACGGACCCGCGGCGATCCGGGAACGTGGTTATAACATGGTGGCCGGAACCGTCGATATTGGGCTGTTCAGGAACGCTGCTGTGGAAGATGTCAGGAGATTCAAGATGGGTTTGGTCAACGAATCGGACGGTGAAGATTCGTTGGATAACGGGAAGGATGTTGACGATGAGAAGTACTGGAGCGAATAAGCATGTAATTCCGTTACAGTTTCTTAAAAATAAAATGTGATTTTGCGTTTTTCAATGTTTCGTTAATGTTGTTTGGTCAGTGTTTTTATTAGAATCATGTCGCAAACGTTAACTCTTTCATAAACCAACATGATCACGGTCGTTAGCTCATCAGAGACTGCAATTTCAACGGTCTAGATCCACAAAGCTGAGACTTTTGGTTCTATTTTTCCTTTTTGCCTCTAATTGGTTTCGTTTGAGCTATGGCCTGTTTAATTAAAAAGAACATTCGTTTGGTTGTTTTTGAACACAGGTTGTGCAGAATTCGTGGATGGGTCTAACTTCAAAATATATTTAGCTTATTTTTCTTTTAGAGCACATCTAGTGGTTGGAGATACTTTTTTCAGTATCTTAGCAATATAAATAATTAATAGTTTTAGTATTTTTCTTATTTGGTTACACATTTAAATTTATATTCTTAAAACAAAATTAGTAAAGACATGTGTCTTTGGTGTTTCTTGAGCGTTCTTGGAATCTCTCTTTAAGAAACCGGTTCTTGTAAAATTTTGCTTCTCATATTTTTAATTTAATTCTATTTTAATTCTCTAGATACGCATTGGGTTGACTTTAAAAGTGTTTTTAAGTTTTTAATCTTGGTTACATTTTGATAGCAATGAATTCTCGAAAAATCGTACTAAACCTATCTTAATTTTTTGGGTATTAGTTGAAAAATGTTATTGTCACTGTTACAATGTTCGTTAGTGTTGTTTTGAAGGCTTCAAAAAAGCTTTTTCCTTGCATTTTCATAAAGATTTAGATTACAAGCATGCCACAAAATGTTACTCTTTCAAAAGTCAACATGATCACGGTCGTTAGCTCAACAAAGCTGAGATTATTCGCTCTAGTTTTTTTTTTCCTTTCAATTCAACTAAGCTGTGATTGAGTCAACCGCCATTGGTTCGTTGTCTGTCTCCATTGTTGAAGCTCTTGGTGGTGATGGTGGTTGCACATCTACGTCAGGGTATGATGCCTTAAACCGAGCTCGAAGACCTTCGTTTATTAACCGGACTCCACTTAGCTGGTTCCCAAGTGACAGCCATCTATAGAGACCCAAAAGATTCACAACATCAGCAAACAAGTCACACTTACTAATCAGATGACAATAATAAGTATTATTAACATTACCCGGCATGAGCATTGTGCATACGGGCAAATAACTCTAGCTTTCTTGCTCTTGGCATGATCCTCTCTAACATTGCATACATCTGTTACGGTAACAAACTGGTTCAATCATTTTTTTTTTCACAAGAAGACTCCAAGAATCATATACAACAAAGTAATATGGACAAACCTCGTCTGGCTTCCGACTTGTCTCCCTAACCTCTGCAACAATCACATCAGTGTCGATGTTTCTGTTGACTTCTGGGTTTCCTTTGATTCCAACCAGACAATGCTCTTTGCTATGGTTGAGCCAATGCCCTGTTCTTCCTGTTCGTATGATACGTTGAAGCTGATTCGTCTTCACCCATATGATCTCTTCCACTCGCTTGTATCCCCAATGCTCCAAGCTTTAACCAAAAAAGCAAAACAGTAAAGAAACTTCCAAGTAAAAAGGTGATTGAGAAGTTTCAAAGTACCATTCACGGCCTAGCTCCATTGCACGACCGGTGACCCAGAGGAAGATCAAACCGTCAGTCTGCAACGAGGGAACATTGAGTGAGCGCATCTCGTCATCAGCCATTGTTCCATATGGAAGTTCCATGTGAATGTCCCATGGTGGATCCGCCATAACAACTCCAAAAGTTCCCAAAATGTCCATTCTAAAGTTACGGATGTCGCAGTTAATCCATTGTGCCTCACCAAGTTCAGCTTCCGAACAGTAATCAGCACGAAGAGGCTTCAGTGCCTTATCTGGACCAGCCATCATTGCGTCAGCCATGTCAAGCTCGTAATGCACGTATTTGCAAGTCTGTCCGAATCCAAAAAAAACATTGCTCAATTGCCGTTTTATCTACATGAGATGAACCGAAGTAAAGAGAGTTACCTTCATGTGACGACAAGTATCGAGAAAGGAACAGTCTCCTAGGCTGACGTCCGTATGTGAAGCAATTAGTCGACGAAAATGTCTCTGGAAGCATATTATAAGTCATAAGAACTAAGCATCTACTGGTAAAGCACCATAGACATCAAAACAAAAACGCAAACCTTGGTGCAGGCAAAGTGGGCACCACACTGAAGACGGCAATCCTCTTTAGTTAAATACCTACAGTAATACTTAACCTGTGATCCTCCTTTGCTTTTAAACTGTG
The DNA here is from genome assembly GCF_000695525.1 of Brassica oleracea var. oleracea. Taxonomy (NCBI): domain Eukaryota; kingdom Viridiplantae; phylum Streptophyta; class Magnoliopsida; order Brassicales; family Brassicaceae; genus Brassica; species Brassica oleracea. The sequence continues at coordinate 27,541,200 of NC_027756.1, forward strand.
AAGCGCATAACAAATGCACCAGTCATTCACAAGAACCAATCGTAATATGGATAAAAACAAAGAAAACGTAACATGTAGACGAGTTGAGGCAAGTGAAGTCACAACAAACACACAAGTTTTGAAAAGAGAGATCACAGAATCCATAACTATCATCACCCAAACAGAAGAAACAAGCATCTCAGCCATATAGCTCTTTGCTTTTCCCCTTGTAGTAATTCTAACACAATGCTGAGAACTCCGATTCTTGAGAACACAGAGGGAGTAGTATTTTCTCCCATGTAATCTTGATAACAAAATACTTAGAATCATAACATGGCAAATAACTTCTCCAGCTTTGGATCAACATAACTTATCAAATCAGTTGTGAACAATACTATGGAAAGCTTCTAATAAACTGGCATTCACATTCCATAAGAAGGAAGCATAACTTGAACTAGCTAAAATAAGGAGCGTGTTTACCTTAGCAGCAGTAGCGGCTTCTTTGGCGGTAGGACGGTGAATGAGATCAAGCAGCTCCTCACCAGCCCTGGACTGCTGCTTCTCCTTAAAAGACTTCTTACTCAGAAGAGCCTCAACGTCTTTCAAATCATCATCCTCGCTTCTAACCTTCTGATTCACCGGCACTGGCAAAGGCAAAGGTAGAGGAAACGGTGGTGGCCTACCGATCATCCCCATTGGATGATGATGCATCCCCATCATCCCTGCATTCATCATCGGCCACATCTCGGGTCTAGGAAAATTACCCGACGCGGAAACCCCAAACCCGCCATTGCCGGAGACCGTGGAGTTGTTATTAGGGGCTTCCACGACCCGACCCGATTCGTTAAAACTCTCAGGAAGCTCCTTGAGCAACCTGGTTCGATCAATAGCCAAGACCATGATTCGAGCCGTCCCATTCACCTCGAACTCCTCCAACTCAACCGAACCGTTCTCTTCGGCAATCGACTTGAGAGCAGTCTCTACGGCCTGAATGGCCCCACACTCTCCACCTAAGTCACGCAGCGCTGCTTTCTCCGCGGGTCTCGCGTTCTGGTCATTCTCGAGCTTCCTCCCCACACTCGACGAATCAGTCGCCGACCATGGTACTCGCTGGAGCAAACACTCTGCCACCATTGCTCTCACGAGAGCCATCGGACTCCCACTCGATCCATCTGCTTCGGCGCCGGAGCCACCGGAATCGATAAGCATCGGTGGTTTCGAGTCGTGACCTTGTTCGGGTTCTGATTTGACGATCGGGTGGTGCTTCTTGGGTTCGGGCAAAGGAGGTGTTGCGGCGAAAGGTCGTTTCGTGAAGGAAGAGATGAGTCGGAGAGAGAGATCGAGCGATGGGACTATGTCGGGGACTACGGATTGGAGAGACGATAGGAGATCCAAGTGTGCGTCGTGTTGGGTTCGGATTCGATTCTCCAATCGAGCTCTCATGTCTTTGACGGCGGTGATTGTGGCGTCATCGTTTCTCTCCGCTTCTGTTTCCATTGCCTCCGATTAACTTACAACGGAGAGAGACTTTGACCACTGTGGGGAAGCTTAAAGAGTTAAAACAAAATAGGGGGTTTAGGAAATACGACGCCGTAACAGCATATGGATCTCGTCTACTTTTTCTTTAGGTTAAACATTGATCAGATGTGAACGCGCTCCATAACTCAGGGCCGACTGGTTCTCGTTTTCCGCCACCACCCGCAGCATTTGCGGTTGTTAGCGGTTGACAGCTTTTCGAAACAATCATACAAACCGCTCCAAATCACTCCGAACCTCTTAAACTCAAAAACTAGTTCCATCTAGCGTTTGCGGTTACGGTTGCAGATGAAAAAATAAATATAAAATTCTTTTCAAAAATATTTTAAAATTAAAATTTTAAAATAGAAATATTATAAAAAAATATATATACATATTTTATATATTAATTAAAATTCACAAATAGTATCATAATTTGTTTTATAAAAACTTTAAACTAACTTTTATTAGAATTTTTAAACATTTATATACACACATATATAAAGATATACACATATATAAAACGAAATAAAATATTTTTAAAATTTTTTAATATAAATTTTCAAAACAAATTTTATTAAAACTATAACTTTCAACTACTTTAAAATTTTCATAAATAAAAATAATATTTGTATTATTATATTTATAATTATTATATTTTATTACAATAGTATGTTTTTTATATTTTTATAATGTTATAATACATTAATATAGGTAATTTATTATTAAACCGCTGCAATATCTTATAATCAACCAGTCACAAATATCCTGCAAACGCAACAATTTTCAAACGTTGCACTAGTTATACAAAACGCTTAATAACGCTTGAAACCGCAACCATCCGCATCCGCAAACTCCCGCATCCGCAACTGCAACCGCTGCGTTTAAATTAGTCAGGCCGTCAGTCAATGCATGTTCATCGCAAATCAAACGGAAACAAGTCCATTTGTCCGTTTAATTACGACTGTTTCATTATTCCTTTATTTCCAACATTATAACCAGCTCTCTCTACACCTACCAATCATTAAACTTTTCCATGTAACACGTGACCACATTGGGATATCTCTTTTTCACTATATTCCTTCTTGTTTTTTGGGATCTTGGTTGTGATTTCTGTAAAATAATGATTTTAGTTTCTTGATCGTTTTCATTGGTGTATCTCTATACTGTCATCTATTAACTAAGACACTTGTGGACCCTTCCAATTTGTTGAACAACGTATTTGAATGATTTGTTCATACAATATTTCGGTACAGTTGCATAATTTGAAAATTTCCAATGTGTCTATGAACTGAAATCTCGAGTAATATCTGTTGCTGATGAAGCTATCTCCGAAAGATGCCACCATGCAGCAACGAACATGTGGAGAAGAAGATTCAAGCGTGCTGCTTCATTTGATTGAAGGAAAATCTTCATCTTATTATCCATCTTGTAAGTATACGTAGCTTGATATATACTTAGGATTGCAACAGTGTTTGATCGGAAAACGGTAATAAAGAAGATATGGGTTTTAACAAAGACGTCTTATTTATGGTCGAAGAAAACGTTCAGTCGGTTACAAAGGAAACGAAGAGAGTGCGACAGAAAGGAAGCCGGTGGCTCGATGAGCTACCGGAAAAGTACAACTAACGGCGAGATGAAGCAAAGGTGAAAACCCTAATCTAGCCGCCAAGTGTTAGTCAGTGATTTCGGATCCTTCTCTCGTTGTCTCCACTTTCCCTTATATAGACGTCCTGATGCTTCGTCCTTGACTTAATTTACGCCATCTTGGTGGGCCTCCTCTGCTGGGCCGAGAAGCCTGTAGGCGTCCGAGCAGCCGCTGAGCCGAATATACTT
>NC_027756.1:27544828-27547328 GCF_000695525.1 Brassica oleracea var. oleracea
AAGCCATCCTCTACAGTAAGTCCCCCCCAGTCCATTAGTGAGCGAAGTGCTTTCCAGCTCGTGATGGATTCTAAGGTTTGAAGGTTTGAGGGAATAGGAGGCCTGTCGGAAGGTTGGAGCGGTTGGTCGATGAGTCGCACAGCGTTGTTCTCTCGGAAGCGAGCAGTAGAGGCTTTTATCTCTTCTTTTGGTCGTCGTGTCGCAGGAAGGGTTCGTCGCGAGGGTTCGCTGGAGATTTGGGAGAGTTTCAAGGCCCATTTAGGCCCGTTTAGGCTTAATGACGACACCTCGAATTCCCCCCATCTCTTTTTTTTTAAATGAACCGAGAAGTCGAAACGTCGCGAGGGTCCGCTGGGTTTCTAGGGCGGATTTCGAGGCCCGTTTAGGCCCGAATAGACCTAATGATGTCACCTCGAGTTCCCCCCCTCTCTCTTTTCCTTATAAATACGCAGACCCCCCTTCATTTCTTCAAGTTTTTCTCCGCGATCAAAGGTACTTTCTCTCTCTATCCTTTATCTCTCTAAGCGTTGTTAGATTCATTCGAAACATTCTTCACCGTTCCGTTCTGCAATGTCGTCGGGTCAGAGGCTATCGAAGCAACAGAAGGGAAAGGCAGTCGCAGCGACGTCGAATCTGACTAGGAATCCCGACGGGGGTCGTGTCGGTGATCCGGAGGCGATTCATCGCGCGGCAATGATGGACACGGCGAATCTATCCCGCTCTCATCGAATTCTGGTTGCGGATGCTGCGAGACTCGCGAGAGAAGGATGTCAGAACGTCGTTGCGAGGGATGCAATGGAATGTTTGAGAGACGGGCAGAGCGGGGCAATGCCCGTTGACTCGATCACTCTGAGAGCTCGACCTGCGGAGGTTGGTCTCTCAGAGGACGATGATTCTGAGGCCGAGTTCTTCCCGACCACTTTTTACCCCGATGGAATTTTTGAAGAGCTTCCTCAACTCCATCCCGACTTATTGCGTTCTGCCTTCTTGGCCGGTCAGGACTGGGAGGGCGTAGAGAAGACGAAGTCGACTTCGGGAAGTGTGAAGAGGGTTCTTCGGGCTGCGGGTGCCGTAGGCGTGACCTTCCTTGTGCTTACGGAAGCGCAGAGACCCCTACGGAAGCGCAGAGACCCTGGTCTCCTCAGATGGGGTACCAGACGGTGTACGAATCCTATTTTTAGGAAGACACTCGTTGCTGGTTCCCCATCCCGCGACTGATCACAGCATACGCCAGACGTCGAGATCTCGTGATCAGTTAGCAGCTGAATGGCTCCCTGCGACTAGCGGTCACTTTGTCGGTTTTGGCGGAGCAGATCGATATGCCGATGAGCGTTAGGTCGTTCGAGGAGATGACCTCGATAACCGATATGAAAGATGGCACCTACTCGGTGAAGATGCGACCAAACTGCAACATATGTGCCGGTCATCCGAACAAGACGCAGAATTGGCAGCGCTCCTACTTCTTCCTTAAGTCCGACAGCTCGGCCTTCGAGGAGCCTCCCCAAGATGATTACGAGTTCTCTGGAACCGTTCTTGCGGTAGAATATTCTGTCGTGAACCGTAAGCGATTTGTCGATTCTAACCAACCATTTTTTTTTGCTTTGTATGCAGTCGGCCATCCTACCTCCCCAGTTTATCCCGAAGATTTCTTGAGGAGTGTTCGTGCCGTCGCTCTGCTTCGAATCTATCGTTGGTCCGAGATCTCCATCGAGAAGATCCGTGAGCTTAAAGATCGAATCTCTCGAAGTACGTTCTCTCGCAGCTCTAGATTGTGCTCTTTTAGTCGCAAGTTTTATTTGTCGCATCCTGACCCTTCTGCCTTATGTTTTCAGGAGAGTGGAGATCCGATCTTCCAACCGTTCTTCCCATTCGCGCTAAGCGACTAGACATCTTCCCAAGAGACATCTAAAAACAAGTTACCGAGGCAAAGAGGATGGGTACTCTTCCTGATCTGAGCGCGATAATAGCGGCCCAGCTGGGGCTGACTAGCGGGGAAGGACCCTCGATGGCGGTTCCTCGTGCTGACGAGGTTTTCCCTTCCGATGCCAAAAGTGCGAGGAAGGGCAAGAAAAGGAAAAGAGGCGATGGCTCGGGAGTCGAGAGGAGTACTGAGGAGACGAGTGACGTCTCTCCTTCCGGTGAACCCCGGAAGAAGAAAAAGAAGAGAAGGACAAAGAAGAAGTCCGCCGGCGAGCAGTTGGAGAATACTGACGAACCGATCGAGCAACAGGAGGAGGATGCTCGAGAAGAAGAACTTCAGCCCGAAGAGGGGGCTTCTGAGGCTGAAGCCTCGGAGGGACGGAATGACAAGGAGGGAGTAAGTGAAGGAGAGGAACGCGAGACTTCTCTTAATGCCGCCCGCTCGGGTGATTCCGAGGAAGATAGCGAAGGGTCACCACTCCTGATAAGGAGGGGAAATGACGAAGACGATGATGAGAGGTGGTCTCCTGTTCTGACGTCTCCTCGCGAGAGAACTCCAGTTCCCGTCGGGGGAGGGGCC
>NC_027756.1:27548241-27548695 GCF_000695525.1 Brassica oleracea var. oleracea
TTAGTAAATTACAGGGTGAGTTGGAGTCATTGTCTCGGCCGTGTTGGTTTAAATCGCAACACGGTCGACTTCCGTGAATACGTGTCTGATCAGGACATATCCAACGTGGGATGCGAGTACCGATACGCTTGTTCGAGAAGCCGGGCATGCTCGTGTCGGCATCGCTTTAGTGATCGTCTGCTTCGGAGATCGATTCCTCGGGGAGGAGGTTTGTTTTTTTTTATTTCGGCTGGACCCCTTTTTCTTTTGGGATGCCTACGTATCCCTTTGTGGGAATCAAGCCATTCGTACTTCTTAGATTGCGAGTAAAAGTGGCTTTTGAGGCACATTTACTCGTTTTTTTTTTTTTTTTTTTTTTTTTAAAGAGACCGAGTAAAAGTGGCATTAGTGGCGCATTTACTCGGTAAAGTGTTCGTCTTGACTAAGGATGGAAGAGGCGGAGATGTTTGGAGTT
>NC_027756.1:27548734-27548967 GCF_000695525.1 Brassica oleracea var. oleracea
CGGTATACTCCTGGTTTGATGACTTCGACTATCTTGTATGGTCCTTCCCAGTTGGCTCCAAGATTGCCGGCTTTCCATTCCATAGGGTTTTCGAAGACCTTTCTTAAGACAAGATTGCCCATTTCGAGGGGACGTGATTTGACCTTTTTGTTGTAGTAGCTCTCGATTTGATGCTGGTAATTCTGGATACGGAGTAGTGCTTGGTCGCGCTTTTCCTCGATGTCGTCGAGTGC
>NC_027756.1:27549026-27549319 GCF_000695525.1 Brassica oleracea var. oleracea
GGCGCAAACTCGTCACATTCACTTCTGCGGGAGCCATTGCCTCGACGCCGTAGGCCATCGAGAAAGGGGTAGCCTTCGTCACTCCGCGAGGAGTTGTTCTGTGGGACCACAGGACACCGTCTAGTTCATCTGCCCAGCAACCTTTCTTTAAGTCGAGTCGTTTCTTCAGACCGTCGATGATGGTCTTGTTCGTCGACTTGGCTTGGCCGTTACTTTGCGTGTGTCTCGGGGTCGACATGTTGAGTAGAATTCGCCATCTGTCGCAGAATCCCTTGAAATGATGCGAGATGAAT
>NC_027756.1:27549441-27550164 GCF_000695525.1 Brassica oleracea var. oleracea
GCTTCAACCCATTTGGTGAAGTAATCTGTGAGGACCAGGATGAACTTCTTTTGGCGAGATGCCGACATCAGACCGATGATGTCCATTCCCCATCGCATGAATGGGTATGGAGCAGTTAGGGTATGAAGGAACTCCGTTGGGCTGTGTAAGGTGGAAGCATGACGCTGGCATTTGTCGCACTTGCGCACGTATGTCTCGCAGTCGGCGTTCATGGTTGGCCAATAGAATCCGAGATTCTTTACTTTTAATGCGAGAGCTCGTCTGCCCGAGTGATTGCCTGCTGCTCCTTCATGTGTTTCGGCCATGACTAGTCTCGTTTCTTCGCCGGCGATACATTTGAGTAGCACCTTCGTCGTGGTCCATCGGTGTAGTTCCCCGTCCATGACAACGTAGTGTGCGCTACGTCGCTTCAGCCGCCGCGCGTCCCATTTCTCGATGGGCAATAAACCTTCAGCGAAGTAATCGATGAGTTCCTTGCGCCAATCTGTTGGCTGATCATCCTGCGAAGGAAGTTCTGCTTCGTCGATGTCCATCGTTTCGCTAATCGCTGCTGCGATCGCAGTCTGTTCCGCCTTCGTATCGATGCTCGGTTTCTCGATTTTATGGATTGGGATTGTCCTCTTGACTTGATCGTGTAGCTTGCTTCCTAGAGCAGCGAGGGCGTCGGCACAGACATTTTCTCCGCGAGGAACCTTCGTGAGTTCGAAGAACTCGAAGTCTCGC
>NC_027756.1:27552152-27552436 GCF_000695525.1 Brassica oleracea var. oleracea
TAATGTGCGGGGCTCGGGTAGCTCGCATTGATTCGAGTTGCTTCCTCAAATCGTCAGTTGTGTTCTCGAATATAGGAGTTTCTGCGGGCTGTTTCTTTTTTGATTCGAGACGTCATCGCAGATCGGACCCTTTCAAACGGTTGAGTTGGATTCGCAGGTCGTCGGCCTTGGAATTGAGCTGGTCGCGAAGGTCGCCAGTTTGACCGACTCTCCGAGTGTTGCATTTGGAGATGGTCGCACGGAGGTCGGCGGTTCCTGTGTTTTCGTTCGTGGCGCTTTTTCTC
>NC_027756.1:27552566-27552895 GCF_000695525.1 Brassica oleracea var. oleracea
AGAGTATGACTTCCACTCGTCGCCGGCGACGCGGGTGTTCGTCTTCTGACGAATCGTTGGCTGGGCCGACGTTGTTGACGGGAGTGCGCTCAGGACTTGCTCTTTCCTCGCTCGGGGCCGTGTTCTTTTGAGACTTCTGTGCCTTCTTCTCCTTGTTCTTACTCCAGCTTTTGGTGTTTTTCGGTGTCGTAGGAGAAGTGGTCATTTGGATTGTCCCATTAGTGATCCCGTCGAAAAATTGCCCGATGAGGACCTTACATTCTTTCGTGTCATGGGAATCCCTTTTGTGGTAGAGGCACCATTTTTTTGGCTCCTCGGAGTTTGAACTC
>NC_027756.1:27553485-27554096 GCF_000695525.1 Brassica oleracea var. oleracea
TCGGTGAACCAAGTTAGGGCCGGTCCTTCTAGGGTTTCGACGAAGAGTTGGCAAAAGCCGGTGTCTTTGTCTTCGTCGGTCAGGTTTGCGCGCCACATCGCTATGTTGAAAGACGTGACGTGAGTTGAAGGGTCAGAGAGACCTTTGAAGGTTGGAAGACGGAGTTTCTCCATCTTCTGTAGCTGCACGCCGGTAACCTTTTGCGTGAAGGGTGTACGAAGAGATTCCGCGAGTACATGCTCGATTTGGGGCGCGGACGTCGTCACCTGGTGGATCTTCGAATTGATGTCGAGGACCGACTGTTTCAACGCGGCTAGTTCGCTTGCGGTGTGCGCGTTGATGTCGTTACCGGCGCTTTGGTTATCGTTATCCCGCGTAGGTGCTATGTCGGTGGTTCGTTCTGTGGCGAACAGGTGTCGACGATACTGCGCCATTGAAGCTTCGGCGTTTGCAGCGAGAGGAGCAAGGATCTTTGCTATCGCCGTGATTTGGTCAACTGTCGACTTCTGCGCCGCTTCTTGTAGGGCGAGGCGTGCCAGGATAGTTTCCATAGACGCATGATGGGGAAGTGGAGTTACTGGTGTAGGCGTAGGTGTCACCTCTGGAGCCGG
>NC_027756.1:27554206-27565521 GCF_000695525.1 Brassica oleracea var. oleracea
TGTTTGATCGGAAAACGGTAATAAAGAAGATATGGGTTTTAACAAAGACGTCTTATTTATGATCGGAGAAAACGTTCAGTCGGTTACAAGGGAAACGAAGAGAGTGCGACAGAAAGGAAGCCGGTGGCTCGATGAGCTACCGGAAAAGTACAACTAACGGCGAGATGAAGCAAAGGTGAAAACCCTAATCTAGCCGCCAAGTGTTAGTCAGTGATTTCAGATCCTTCTCTCGTTGTCTCCACTTTTCCTTATATAGACGTCCTGATGCTTCGTCCTTGACCTAATTTACGCCATCTTGGTGGGCCTCCTCAGCTGGGCCGAGAAGCCCGTAGGCGTCCGAGCAGCCGCTGAGCCGAATATACTTTAGTCGATGACGATCGACTAAAAGTACTCAAGAGTCAAGCCGAGAGACCTGACTCTTGAGCCGACCGATCGAGCCGTCGCTCTTAACTAATCCGGATCAGGCCTTTCTATTCCTCGGGGCCTTGTGGGATGGTCGAATCCATCCTCTGCAAACAGCAGTGTTACGATCCTAAAAGATTCATTGTTAGTGGTTAAACTAAAAGACTTTCTATAGGATATATCTAATTCCGAAAGAGAATCGCAATCAATTTTTTCATGTTGAGAAAACTAAAATATTTGCGTTGTTCAGGTTTAGACTTTAGATACTTTATCCGAAAAATGTTAACCGAGGTTAGACTATTTAGACACGGCTTGCTCGTTTGACATCTCTGATCATGTGAGAGGCAACGTCAAACGTACACTTGAGGATAATCCACTAAAGTAATTGAAGTTAATATTATTAAATGCTAATGTCATATCATTAGATGGATCAAATGCATCAAATGGAAACGTTAAAAATGCTTCCAAGTTATTACAACAAGAGGAGGAGGGACACAAAACAAGAACATCATATCTCTACACATTTGACTAATTTTCTTACTACTTTTACACTTGTTCTTGTAAAAGTGTTACAAAGATCCATATTATAAACTATTACTCGTTTCACTTGTCCTCATTTCTCGTTTCACATTGTTCACCTCATTCTCTAGTTAAGATGCTTGCATATTATCCAAAAAAACTAGCTAGGCGGACCCGATCTTTTAGGTATTCTAACTTATAACTTTTAACAGTTGTAGTTTCTCCTACAACATGGTCAAAAACAAATAACAGAATAAAAATCAAACCAAACTGTTGAATACTTTCCAATTTATACACAATACTCTCACAATGTAAATGAGAGAAGGAAACGTATGCACCAAATGCACCAGCCAAACTTTAGCATCGCAACGGCCTCCGCCATTTCCCAACTGAACTGAGCCGCAAACGCTTTTACGTATAAAGTGGGCAGCCATCAACAATGATATTAGCAGCGGTTGGACACGAGGCCAAAGGGCAACCATCAAGCTCATTTCCCCACCATTCCAAACTCACATTCTCAAGTCCCAAACACATATAAAGCAAAACACCCATAAATGCTAATCCAGCATCCAATGCTCCTGACAAAACATAATTATACCTCTGCCATAGATGTGGTCTGTATCTAAACACAACAAATCCAGATAAGAATCCGGCAAGAAGCCATGTTGTGTAGTTCACAGCTGTTGCGGGTGGCATCGAGCTGATTGCACTAATAAGAACTGGCATGTTTATAAGCTTGATCCACTGCTGTCTGGGGAACATCCTTGAGGCTAACCATACAAGAACTGGAGCAATAGCTCCCACGAGGAAGAACCAGTTAACAGATTTGTATAAACCAAGATCTCCAAATATTCTACGTGGTCCTATAAGTCCCCATATCACAGATGCATCGTAGAAGACTTTATCGCTTGGACATGTCCAAACCGAGTTAGAAATTGAATCACATAAGTTGGGGATGGTCTCCATTAGCCACCAAGCCGTTACGAGGTACACCAAACATGATAAAAGTGTTCCAACGATCTAAAATAGATCATTTATGTGTGAGTATAACTTAAAACCTTAAGAAGTGGTATGATGTAGTTGAAAATAGAGAGTGTAACCTGTGCCATGAACATATTTCTAGGTGGAATCTTCATGTAGTGACCAAGTTTGAAGTCTTGAAGAAATAAGACGGCTTGCTTCATGCTTATGTATCCATATACTTTAAAGCACATATTTGCGACTGGGTATCCTGGATAGATATATCCTATGATATATTCTGTAATAACGTTCAATCCTGGAGCCTACAAAATATTTAATGTATATCCAAATAAATTGACAATTATAATCAAAATCATTTTTTAGAATGTGCAAGTGGTTAGTTATAACATCTACTCGATCCATTTTAGTTATCGGTTATACCTGGTTGGTGATAGCGGTGAGGATACCAATAGGAAGTGTAAAGATAATGGCGACTGTACATGCCAAGAGAACACCCCACCATGGTAACTGAAGTTGGTCTATGTAATATTCACAAGCAAAGATTGTGACGCTAATATTCATAGCGAGAATACACCAAAACCACCACTCCGGGACTTCTTTGTACCTTCTCATCAGCCTCGTGTGTATGTCTATTTTCTTTTCTTTAAAACTCTGTTTGCTTTGCTCCCATATCTCCCTGCAAAAATAATCATTGAAAATATTAGTATAACCAATTAAGCAAATAAGAACCATTCATGTCTCGAATACAAACATATACAAATAATTTATAAGAAACCGATTCGATAATGTAACAATGTTTGAGATTATACCTTCCATGGAAGAGAGCAACGTGCACGATGGTAGCGCTTAGAGCGGCAAAGCCAATACCGTAACTAATGGCGAAGAAAGTACTAAGATACAAAGGGCCTTCACGCTCGTAAGCTTGAAGGTCAAGGTGGAATTTAGAGTCTATAATGGATGTGATATTGTACTTGGAACCTTCGCTTGTGAAAAGAGAGCTCGAATATAAAGGGAAGGTTTTGGCCTTAAACACATCAAGCCAATAGCATATCGGTACCACGACGTATATCGCCAGCACAAATCCTACACCCACATTAGCTGTCGCGAACCTGATAAAAACAGATGACACATAGTTGTTGTAATACCAAACTAAATTGAATCTAAACCAAGATAAAACCATATATTCAGGCATTTGGTTATTGGGTTAGTCTTCTTTTTATGACTTTGATAAGTGGTGATCAACTTGATACTAAAATTTCTTTGTTTAATTTACTTTGAAAACTTTGTCTCATTGGGTTTTGTTTGGATTAATAGTGAAAAATTATCATAGAAATAAAAAAACGATCAGATTATATACAAATTTCGGTTTATTTCTAGCCTACACTGGTGTGAGTTTGGACTAACCATGGACTAGCAAGTGGACTACCCAAATAAGAGGAAATGGTTGACCAGTCGAGTCCTATGGCTCCAACACCTAGGCCGTGGAGACCCGACCCGATCTGTTGGGCCATGACTGATGTTGGAAAGAACCAGCAAACCCACGACAATGACGTCAACATCTGAAATAAGTATCCCGGAAACACATAATATGCGAAACTGCAGACAAATGCTATCACAAAGAACTGTGTACGTGTCAGTCCGCCTTTTGTACGTTCTTCTTTCTCATGCAACGCTCTGTCATTTTAACCAACCACAAAACAATATGTTACAATTTATTGACACAATTTAGTTACAAATGATTGGTCAATGGAAATATCATCTACTTGCACAGCTTAAACCACATCTGTAAGGAAAAGTTATTACATTTACATCAATTATAATTATTGTCTTAGAAAGCAAACAACTACAAAAATGTATAGAAAACGTCATATGATTTTGTACTTTTCGAAGACGTCCAATAAAATTATACAACATTTAATGTGAAACTTGGGTCCCATGTGCTTTTACATATTATTAATATGTAGTCAGTCATGTTTGATCAACCAACTTTCAAACTAATTTTCACACCATCTCTAATAGATCATTCTACTTTTTTTTTAAATGAGTAACTATATAGTGAAATCGGGTTCTACTTCAATATTATTCTATACTAAAGTAAAAAACAAAACAATGAACAAAATAAATAAATTGTTTTATTTATAAAATAAATTTATTTACATTACCATAAAGTAAAAAAAGGAGTAGAATTATATCTTTTTTTACTCCAAACTCTATTTAAAGAATAAAATAGAATAAGATTGAAGATTTTTAAAGTATAAAATAGAATGAGAATGAAGATGATATCACTTTACCAAAGCGACATGCATGGCCAAATAAAAACCTCGTGATAAAAATGTTTACCCCCTACAGTAAAGTTTTTAAGTTTAGAACTCAATTTTATTTGTTTTGTAATTATTCATAAATATAAAATATTGGTGAGTATGTGGGGATTGGATATATGATCTAGCATTTACTACGATAATTAGGAGTTTTCCTGCGCCATGCGCATAAATAGTAATTTTTAACATAACATTTTTTATTTTTTAAAAAAATTTTGATTTATATTTCAACATTATTAATTTATATTTTCACTTCAATAATTATAAAAAATCATAAACGTATTTTTGTAATCTTATTTCTTTTGATTTGGTATAACTATTTAAATTTTATTTTATTTAAATTTTAATAAAGATAAAATTATATTTTATAAAATAGTTTTAATTATTTATTGTGTTTAATGATTATTTATTTTAAATATATATATATTCCCATCTAATTTTAAATATATACATATATATATATATATTTACATATAAATATAAATTCTAATAAATTTGAGACTTTGTTTTTTTTAGTTAAATTGAAAAATCTTTTTGTTAATTTAAATGATGAAGATTAACAGATAAATTTAAATAATGTTTTTTTAAATAATGTTGAAATATTTAACTATCAATTTTTTTTTTGGATTAATGTTAATTTATTTAGTTTATTTTTATTAATGTGAGATACATATATACATATATATTATTATTTTAATTGTGATATATGAATTATCAATATATTTAATAGTTTACCATAAATAAATATTTATATGGAAAACTGACATTAATGATGATACATGAGTTATTTTTATTACCTTATTTAAATTTCCTGTAAAAAATTTAAATTTTTATAAAAAAATTTTACATCTCACAATCAATATGATGCCATGTCATCTATTTTAAGTGTCATGTCATCTTTTTTTTAGCGAGAATGATTGTATTGACGACATGTGTATAAATCACTTCGCAAATATAGCTAAGGGGATTCACAACTTTATAAAATGCCACGATCATAAAGTTGAAATGGCATCTCCATAAATTTCTGAAATTTGGAAAAACACAATAAATTCATTTTGTTTTTGTTTTGTATATAGAAAATATCGAAAACTCTAGAGAGAAACGTGTATTTACCTAAAGAGTGAAACTTGAACAAGATTCGCCGGCCACCACATCTCCGCCGGTTCAACCAGGTATTTCCTGAATATTCCGGCCCAACCAAACCCTAAAACCTAAACATAATCACACTCTCCAATCAGAAACAATAAACTCGAACCAACTCCAAACTTAAATTCTTTTTATAATGAAAAAGCTCAAAAAAGAAAAAGAAAAAGCTTGAAAACACGAACTTGGGTGGTAACGATAACAATGAAAGAGACAAAGAAGGTTATGTTTTTCATATAAAACGCCTTCACAACGGTGACGACGTGAATGGCGTAAACAGATCCAGCTCCGGCGTTAGCGAAAATAGTGATCAACACATGCTCTTTCACATTAAATGGACCTGAAAATTAATCAAAACATAACAAACTTTCAAAGTATATAACCAACCAACGTGGATTGATTGATCCATTGTGAGATTTAAGGCTGGCCAGTCCTCCACAGAGAAACAAAATATTGACTTTTAACATCAAAAGTTTTCGTAGGTAATATGTATGGATCATTCGGTCTATAAATTAATTTTAAAATATATATATATATATATATATTGATTATTTAGTTTCTAGCTCACAAATTTCAATGCCGGGTCTTGGTGAGATTTCTGAAATTTGGATTTATATGATATATCTACCTGGATTCAACGTGAATTCACATTTTGACCCTTGGAGGAAGACTCTGTCGGAGATTTTTGCCGCCATGAGACGACCAAGAGGCACGACGGCGATTTGGGCAGAGATGGCGGAGATTGAGAGAGGCTCTCTTCTGTACCAGAAAAACTGATTGAGAAAGGACAAGAGGATACACGAAAGAGTTCCTAAGACCCACATGCGGAATGTTAGCACAGGTAATGAAGGGTCATCTGTTGTCGGAACGGTGAGTGCTACTTCTCGTATTGGAGAGTTCTCTTCTTCTTCTCCTTCCTCGTTGCTGGAGATTGGTAAACAGAGAACTTCTGCTTCCTCTCTGGTTTCGCATGATGAAGATGATGAGGCTGGTGATGGGTTTGTCAGATCTTTGACTTTTGTTACTGTAACGAAATATTTGTTAGTTAGCAATTGAAATTATATGAAATTAATATAAGAAATGAGAATTATAATTACGTAGAGGAAGAACTTGTTCTGATTCTTCCATGGCTGTGTGTCCTTCTTCTTGCTCTGTTTCTTCTTCTTCTTGTTTTTGTTTTTATTTCTTCATTCAGATTTTAATCTGACAGGCTGTCTATGTTCTAGTCTTCTTCACGTCTTGTGAAAGAGTTGTCTCATTTTTAAATGATTTATTGAAAATATCTAAATTACATTTTTTTTATCGCAAATTGTTTTTTTTTATCGCAAATTGACTTTTTATAGTGACTGAGCTCACTCCGATGGACCACCTCGCCAGAAATCCCTGTAGGGATTTTTTAGCTAACCCAATACCACCCCGCTCTTCTCGAGTAT
Organism: Brassica oleracea var. oleracea; assembly: GCF_000695525.1. Lineage (NCBI taxonomy): Eukaryota > Viridiplantae > Streptophyta > Magnoliopsida > Brassicales > Brassicaceae > Brassica > Brassica oleracea. Next base: position 27,561,003 of record NC_027756.1, read on the forward strand.
CAAACTGGCGACCTTGGGTAGTTGTGCGTGAGAAACGTTCAGTACTGCCGCTAGGCCACCTTACGTTCTCAAATTGTTTTTCTTTTGTGGAATTCTTATTTTATTTTAATAGCAGTACGTAGGAAATGTGATATAAATACAAACCATCCAAAACTCTATAATGTATTTTTAACTCTTTTTTTTAATCAAAAACTCTATAATGTATATTCTTCTTTTTATTTGGTTTTAGACAACTGGTTTGTTTTCCAATAGATTTCGTTTAATATGGGACCAACATTTTTTCCCCTTGAATCAACTATTTTTTTTTCCTAAGACATTTTGTGGTCGTTTTATAAAGCTAACAGAGCTTCTGCATTAATATCAACTCTTTAAGCTTATCACGCTTTATCGTCTGTTTTTTTTTGCCAAAAACATCATGTTTGGTTTAGTGTTTCAGTTATTGTTGATGTCCATATTGGATATTTAATGCATTTATTAGTTTTTATTTATTCAATATATCTAAATACATGATAAATAGAATGTCTAGCGGCAGTACTGAATGTTTCTCACACACGACTACCCGAGGTCGCCAGTTCGATACTAAGGGAGAGCGGGGTGGTACTGGATTAGCTAAAAAATCTCTACGGGGATTTCTGGCGAGGTGGCCCTTCGGGGTGAGCCCAGTCACTATAAAAAGTTCAACCTATACAGTTTTACCAGAACGAGTTAGCTCTGGTGGTAAAGGGGTTGCGGCTGTAACTTACGCCACCCGGATTCGATTCGCGTTGGGAGAGACTATTTACATTGCTTGGGTTCCCGGCAAAGAGGTGAAAACACCTTTTTTGAGAACGTCAGGTGGCCTAGCGGCAGTACTGAATGTTTCTCACACACGACTACCCGAGGTCGCCAGTTCGATACTCAGGGACAGCGGGGTGGTACTGGGTTAGCTAAAAAATCCCTACTGATATTTTTGACGAGGTGGACCTTCGGGGTGAACTCAGTCACTATAAAAAGTTCAACCTATACAGTTTAACCAGGACGAGTTAGTCTGGTGGTAAACGGCTTGCAGCTGCAAGTACGGCCCCGGTTTCGACTCGCACTGGCCACCAAGGAATTTACATGCGGACTTGCTCTGACGTCCGAAACCGAAGACCGTTGCCTGGCCATGACCCACCCTCGGGTGAGCGTCTGCGCCGCTAAAGTTCGGTCTCTAGTCTGGACCACCACGGTGGGAACAGGACACTCGGTTAAAAAAAAAAAAAGAATGCCTCTGAGAAAAGAACAGAATTATTACAATTACCCATATACAATCAACTCTTTGTTAGGATGAAAATTTAAAATCAAGAGATATATTCATTGTATTTAAAACTTTCACCATTTCTTTTCAATTAACTATAGATATTTCATTGTATTTAATTGTTTCTTATTTATTCTAGCATTTAAAAAATTTCAAAGCCTAATAGAGTTGCTGTATTTAGTTGTGCTGCGTCGAACATATACAACAACATTGCTTCTACTATTAATATGAATTTATGTTTGATAAATTATAGTTATACAACTATATGATTTTTATAATATAATTAACCTTTAATATTTTCATAGCAATAGTGCTATATAAATATATAGTTGCTATATTATATTATATGATTTTATTTATACATATTTTATTCAGATGTAGGCTGACATATTATATCATCATTTATAAAATAGTTAATTAAACTATAAGAATATACTTCTATAGTATAACTAAATTATTTTTAAAAATATATTGCATACAAAAAAAATTAAGAAAATTATAATATAAAAAATAGATCACTATAAATTTAAGAAATCTAAACAATAAAATTATAGAGTTACACAATATATAAGACTAAAATTTAAGCGATATATTTAAAACCTTTAAAATAATATCAAATTTATACATTTATAAATAAAAAAAAATAACTGCACGCATGTACGGATTCAAATTCTAGTTATAAATTATATCATAAGTGCAAACGTAGAGAGGGAGAATCCAACCAAAAAAAGAATCTTTGTTCTCTTAGAATTTAGTTATGCCCACTTCCATATTGCCACGAAGGCAGATCGAACACCTTTCATGTCCTTTTCTTTCCGCTTTTCATTTATTGTCCTAAATTAATTTCCAGAATCTTTTTTGTACATTTTCTTGCTTATCCTTCGCCTCCGTGTTTATCTCTAAAATACAGTAAAACTTTTATAAATTAATACTGAATAAATTAATAGTTTCTATAAATTAATAAATTTTGTTGGTCCAACTTGAACCGATTCAAAATTTGGCACAAATCGATAAAATAATAAGATAATATGTTTTTATAAAATCCTTTGTAAATATATGGTCCTGTTAAGATTATAAATTAATAATTTATATTTATACATATTTTATATAAGTAAAAATTTATTATTATATTGTTTGTTTTATATTCACAATAGAATTATCTTTATATTTTCTTAACACTTAATATATTTTTGATAAAATTTAGTAATATTATATCTAAAACCACATTTAAGTTTTATGCAATATATATTATATAATGAAATAATAAAATAAAATTAATATAAATGTCAAATTTCAAAAAAAAAAAAAAATTAATGTCTATACACTAAAATCAAAATTTTCTTATCTTAGAATAAATATATCTTAAAATAAGAAAATCTAAATAAGAATTTTTTTTTTAAATTAATATCTCGATAAATTAATTAAATTTCAAAGTTCCAACATTATTAATTTATAGAGGTTTTCTCTATATATATATTGTTTTTATTAACGGAGAAGTATTCCATACCTATTGAAGGGTCAAGAGTATTTGTTAGTGTGAAATAGCTGCATGATATTTTTAAGTAGGCGCTGAGTGTTTGTGATTGTGAAGACTTTTACTGATATTATAATTCTGATGCTAAAGTTTTGACTAATAATTGTTGTTTCATGAATAATAAAAGAAAGAATTGTGGCTTAAAACCCCCATGTTAAGTATAAAATCAGTTATTTTAGTTTTGAGATTTTTAAAGAAGATTTTTAACATCTTAGAAGCTAGAATCTAACTTGAATAAAATTGATTTTAGATACTTTAAAACTAACATACACTTTCATAGTTTTTAAAGTCAAAACCCAATCGGGACACAGAGCGTTAAAAAGGAGAATTGAGAAACGGAAGAATAACTATATTAATTTTGCTTTATGCAGCATAATAATTTTATATTATAATTTTTTGAAAATCGTTAAGTATGATTTTAAAACATAATAATTTGGTAGCATTTTGGAAATGTTGATTTCAATTATACATACAAAGATACGATCATCTCAAAAACAAAAAACCTTCATTTTTTTTCCGTAGTAGCGCATTTTCTCACTTGTGTAGGAGCTTTTCCTTCATTTTAACTTGTTTTCCTTTTCCTCTTCTGTTACCTTGTCCTTTCGCTTCGATATGTTTGAGTTTGGATCTCTTTGGTGAAACTGTCGCTCAGCTCCGCCGGTGGTGGTCTCTGAAATCGGTAGATTTGAATGGAATGCGAAGTTTGAAGGCCAGATGACAACATAGGAGTCAACATTTAAAATACCCGTGCTAGATTCAGTAGTTTTCCTCTTCTCCGGTCTACGAATCTGACACCCCCGATCGTAGATGACCAGAAATGACACGACAATGCTCTCCGAAAGTCGACCCAAGTTTTCCGAATACTTCCGAGTTCCTTGAACTAGCGATCTGGCAACATCGACGCTCCTATCAGATATCACTCATGGTTTTTCAACCCGGCCAAGTAATACCCAATAGTTAGTTCATCCCAGACAAGGACTAATATCGTATGGAACCCGCACTTTAAAAACAATCTTTGTACATTATATATTTATTCTTTCAAAATCATCTTACACATAGGTCGACCTTGCTGTTATCAAAAGACCAATGCAAGGATAACAAAACTACCGCTGGCTAGTGCTGTTTCTTCCCATTTTAGAGTGCATCACAAATGAGTCATGAGTAATTAGTTTACTCAGTGAGTTTAACCCCGCACCCCAACACATATTAATAATATAATGAGCAATGAAATCCAATTGTATGTAGTGAAAATATATTCCATAATTAATAAACATAAAAAGGCCTATCATTCCATCGATATGAATCTTATCTAAAACATCACCTCCAAGATACCTGATATATGGTGTTTTTAATACCATTATATGTGTGCTTTGAGCTAATTCTCAGTCCTAATTCGTGTTTAATTGATATCATTCCAGGTTTGGAGCAGGTGAAAGAGCAAAGAAGAGAGATTCAGGAAGTCAAATGTCTTTTTGAAGGATTCGATGCGGAACAGCCATCTAGAACAACCCGAAGCTTTGTATCCCTAATCAGCGAGAGTAGATATTATGGTATTAAGTGAACTAATCAGATCTTGTCTCTAAGGCTTGTTATCGCGTCTTGTTCCAAATGAGAACTTAGGATTCAAGACTGATCTGCAAAGGGAGCAAGACCACGATAGTAGATTGTTCTAGCCGAGTGATCTGAGTTCTAGACTGCACCTCATTGCT
>NC_027756.1:27565728-27566357 GCF_000695525.1 Brassica oleracea var. oleracea
GTTGTTAACTTGACAGTAGCAAGGATTCATTTTTAAGTGTATCAAGTTTTGGCGCCGTTGCGACGGGGACTAAGCTTTTACCTTTATTTTTCGGTTTAATATTTAGTCTGGGATATCTAACTTGCTTCATTTCTTTGTTGGAACAGATGATCCAAGTGCATGACCAGTAGACATACTCGGAGCAACGCACAAGGACCACTACATCAATTGACCAACGACGAACTCACAAGATTAGAAAGACAGAACCGTCAACAGCCAAGAACAACTGACACCAACATTGGTGATCACGACAATATGGATGACCTCACTGCTGCATTGGCACTCATTAAACATCAAATGCAGACTCAGCAACAGCAGATGTTGCAGATGCAGCAGGCCATCCAAAATCAGCAACAAGCTTCTCAGGAACAAGCAGCCGTGAACGCCGCACGAGAAGAGCGTGTTGCTTTTATTGGGGAGCGAAACCTTCCGCGGAACTTCGCTACTAACCGCTCCCCCATCAACCCTCCACCCTGTACTCGACAAGATTATGAGATCAAACCTGCACTGATAGGTCTGGTACAGAAGAGCACGTTCAGTGGCCTCACTTCAGACATTCCAATGGACCACATAGAGGCCTTTGAGAGGAT
>NC_027756.1:27566757-27568002 GCF_000695525.1 Brassica oleracea var. oleracea
GACGATCAGCAAGAGGTGAGCTACGTGAATGGGCAAGGATGATAGCTCAAAAACTACCACCCAAACCCTAACGTCCGGAACAACCAACAGCTTTTCTGGCCTAAGCAAAATAAACCAACTGATCCTGCACAGAGTAACCAAGGTCAGTATGCCAGGTATCAAAAGAACTACCAACCCCGGACCTATGTTCTAAGCCAACCAAAGAACAATCCACCTCAGATGCAGAAACACCAGAACACTCAGCCAGCTACCTCCGCTCATGTTGTTGTTCCGCAAGATGAGACAAAAGCTATGTTGCAGCAGCTGCTCCAAGGACAACAGCTCCAAGGGAAGGCTCTAAACCAGGTTACTACCGAGATCAATACCAGAATGAACCATATGTTCAGCGATTTCATTCAGATAGCTCAGACTGATGAGAGCGTCAAGAGGCAGCAAGGTACTCTACCTGGTAAAACGGACAAAAATCCTAAGGAGTGCAATGCAGTTCAACTGAGGAGTAGAAAACAAATTTCCGAGCCGGAGAAGAGGAGGTTCACCACAGCTGAGAAAGGGAAGCAGAAAGAGTCAGAACAACTACCAGCCGATATCCTGGCAGTTGAGAGGAATACGGAACCAGCAGTTGGAACAAGTTCCCCAGGGCCAGAACAACCAGCTGAAGCTATTCGCCCGATCCTAGAGGTTGTTCCTCCTCGCGAATACATTCCTAAAGTCCCTTACCCTGTTCCAGCAAAGGCCACTCGTAAGGACAGAGAGGAGATGAAGTGCAGGAAGATGCTGGAGGACCTAACCGTCTGACTCCCCTTGATGGATGCGATCCAGATGATGCCCTCCATGCGCAGCTTTATGAAGGGATTGATCTCAGGAAAAATATCAGAGGAGAGCGAATTCATGACAGTTTCCAAGGAGTGCAGCGCAGTGCTTCAGAACAGGCAGATAAAGAAGCGAGGAGACCCCGGCAAGTTCGTCCTCTCTATCCAGATTGGGAAGACAATTTTTGCATGCTCCTTGGTTGATCTTGGGTCCAGCGTGAACCTCATGCCTTACTCTGTAGCACGACGTCTAGGATACACACATTTCAAACCAACTAAGATGTCCTTAGTGTTCGCGTATAGATCAGTCAAATCCCCAGTTGGTATACTAGAGGATCTCCAAGTAAAAGTCGGAAACACCTCTGTTCCAGCAGACTTCGTTGTTCTGGAGCTGGAAGAAGAGTCTAAAGATCCTCTCATCTTGGGAAGACCATTC
>NC_027756.1:27568395-27572374 GCF_000695525.1 Brassica oleracea var. oleracea
TCATATCCTGTCATTGTCAATGCTGAGCTAAATAATGTGGAAACTACATTGCTTTTGTGTGAGCTTAGGAAATATCGTAAGGCATTAGGATATTCGCTAGCTGACATACCTGGCATTTCACCTGATTTATGCATGCATAGAATACACCTAGAAGATGAATCAATGACTTCTGTCGAACATCAGAGGAGGTTAAACCCGAATCTAAAAGATGTCGTTAAGAAAGAGATTATGAAACTTCTTGAAGCAGGTGTAATCTATGCCATATCTGATAGTAAATGGGTCAGCCCTGTTCATGTAGTACCTAAGAAAGGTGGGATCACTGTTATCACAAATGAAAAGAATGAATTGATCCCTACTAGGACAGTGACAAGACATCGCATGTGCATTGATTTTGAAGATAAGATTTTGCATGTCTCAGCTCAGCAAGAGTTTCACCATGAAACCAATTGGAGAATGTTATCCAATCAGTCCTGGATCCAACAAACCAAACAACACAGTAAATGGCCACCTGATCATCAAGTTATTACCTGTTGGAAAAACATGTCGGTTTGGATCAATTCCAAGAGATGATTATATGTGATTGGGTTGGGAGGATGCAGACCTAATTATGGAGACCTGGAGCATATTTCAGCATACTTATCAGCCTTGGTGAAAACTTTGTTCTTGATAGAATCACCTTGGGTCCTAAGGAGTTGGAAGATAGTCCCCTCGACCAAATCAAGCTATGGAAGTCACCAGATTTGCAACAGTTTCAGTACCATTGCAGAAATTATCAAACAAGGAGTGGGGATGGAGAATTCACTAGAGAAAATGGTGAAGTTATTACTGGAGCAGGAGAAGAACTCATGTTTTCTTCTCAATTCAAGGAGAAACCACCCTATAAACTCAGTCTACAGCAAACTCCAAAGCAACCAACCCGAGGTAATTTTCTAGATTAAAAGAAACGCATGAAACCTGATTTGCTTGTTGTTGTCACAGGTCAGACTGTTTTGAGCTCTACACTTTTTGAAAAGAAGGAATCAAGCTATGAAACAACCTGTCCCACATTCTTAGTCCTTTCTACGTCCACAAGAAATCAGTTTAAGGCTGAAACCAATCCAGAAATGCAAATTACTGATTCTACAACTCAGGTATACCTACACTTGTTTTATTCTGAACTGTTTGAGTTTAGAGCATCTCAGTCCTATATATGGCGACCAGGTGAGCATGCTAAGGTAAGTAATCATCTTTTCAAGAATTATTTTATCACTGAAAACACAGATATAATGCACTTGTTTTTGTCAAAAGAACCAAGTACAGATTTCAGAAAAGCCTTGAAGCATAAAAGAAGAAGCTATAAGCAAGAAGAAGACAAGCGGTTCAAACCACCTGATTTGAACCAGCATGAACACCAAGACGTCACTTGTTTCATACTCATCAAGGAAGCACCTCCATATGCAACATCCTATCCAAAACCGAATAAAAACAGATTTGGACAATTTCTATTACTCTATGATGATTGTTCGTGTGCTAACCTGTTATATGGTGATGTGTATGAACCAGAAATGAGGAATTCATCAGGAGAAAGGATAACCAAACGGAACAGCAACCATGCCTATCAACTGGATATCCGAGGTAAGTATAATGCAAGTTCAAGCTTCAATATTACTGATCTAGTTCCTTATCATGCAGATGAAACAGATTTGAGGTCAAATCCTTTTAAAGTGGGAGAGGATGATGTGATCTTGGCAAGCAAAGGAACTGATGTGATCTTGGCAAGCAAAGGAACTGATGCAACTAAAGAGATAGAGCAGCTTGTACCAGAACTTAAGGAATTTAAAGAATGTGACTCGGTGGGTGCTACATAATGGATGCAATCTAGTGGATACGATTCTGTGGATGCAACCCCATGGATGTCATTCTGACGATTTAAACATACCACTTGGTCTGATGACTAGGTCTAAGCAAGCAAGGTTCCAGCAATCTCTTCACCAACTCCTACACACTATCCAGGGCAGTCTAGAGTGTGCTGATCCAACCACATTGGTTGTGATTCAAGCCACCTAGCTCATTCATCAAGAGAGGGGTTGTGACTTGCACTCTTTTTCTTGGTTTGGTTTTGTCCCACTGGGTTTTCCAAACAAGGTTTTTAATGAGGCTTGGACACAACACTACACATGAGCCTCTTGATGAAACCATGCCCATTTCTTGTCTCATTTCGTCCATGAAGAAGGATCCATAAGTCTATCTTTTAAATTTGAACTTTAGGCTATATTTTCATTAATTATGTTGTGTTTCCAAGAAGCTGTGCATGTACAGTCTTCTTTTCTATATATTATGGACGAAATTCCTCAGTAAAATCATCAAACTCTTTTCTAATAAAAATTCTCTCTGAATCTAGTTTGATCAAAGCTTGTCTAGTGTATCTTGGATTCATCCTTACATTGCAAGCAAAATCCGATAGTCTGAGAGCCAATTCCGCAACTCTTAGAAGTATCATCTCAATCCGCTGCTTATTTCATCATCACAATCGTTGGAGAACATTCAGGGACGTGATCAATCTATCCAGGATCACTTCACATAACTCATCAATCCTCTATCTAGACTCACCTTTGTATCCATGAGATTGGCTAAGGAAGACTAGAATTGAGCTCAACTAAACATGCAGCACTTGCTGATTACTCCCAAAACAGAATGAGGACAAGGCATGATTTGGCTGGTCTGATTACCCTCTTCGACCATATGAACTCAAACCTGATCGGATGGAACACAAAGTTTAATTAGTCTAGTCTAAGGTGTGGTTTTCCTGAATGGTTAAAACATAATTGATCCTGACCATTATGCTAGATAGAACTGATCAAGGCAGGACGTAATGACCAAGGTTCATCTACAAATTTTTTACTGATCTCATGAATCTCCTGGACCATCTAAAAGTTTTGGATTGATCTCATGAATCTCCTGGACCATCGACAATTTTTTTACACACCACAACCACTGATTCAAGGCACAAGAAAGATAGAAAGGGCCGTCCATGATTCAATATCAATCTCTGATTTTTCCTGAATTTTCATGATTTTTCACAGATTTTTCTCTAATTTTTTTTTCTCTCGTTTTCTCTGAATTTTTCTTTGGTTTTGCTTACTGGTTCAGGACGTCCAAATAAGAGGTTAAGGAGTAATTTCAGAAGAAGGTTTCACTCAGAACAAAGCAAGGAAAGGAGTGGACAGATGGAGACCAGCTTCATCGCTCTCAACAGCCCAGCTGCTCTCATTTCCCTCATATGAAGAAAGCTGCAAGCAGCTGGAGCAAATAGCTTGTGACTTTCACATGATTGACTTATCCAACAAGCACACATGCAGCTTATGACATTCACGTGATAATTTAAATGAAGCAAGCATGCAGGTAGCACAAGACATGCACATGACTAGCAAGCATCTGAAAGTATTCCGGACCAGTTCTCGATCAAATGTTTTCCGTCTATCGGTTCTCATCCTTCTTTTTTATAAACTCGTTCAACTTAAATAAATTCGACCAAAAATAACTAACACTGTTGGGGTCGAAAACGGTTGCGACGAAGTTAACGTCCAAATCTCCGAAAAGAAAACGTAGAAACCTTCTTCGACAAATACTTTTTCGAAATAGATTCTTATTTACGAAAAGCTTTACGGAGGAAACGCGAGTCATCCGACAAGAGCTCGAAAAGGATCGTTACGCAGCGACCGAACACGTGCTCCGCTCGGTCGCTACGTAGAAGGATCGTTACGCAGCGACCGAACGTCCATTCCGCTCGGTCGCTACGTAGCGACCGAGCTCGAGTCGAAACTCGGTCGCTACGCTCGGTCGCTACGTAGCCGGAGCTCGGTCGCTACGTAGCGACCGAGCTCGAACCAAATTTCGGTCGCTCTTCTGAAACGTCGATACGACATTAGTCCATGCGTTCTCGTCTACCCTTCGATGCTATCTCCCGAAGACCGTAGCGAACCCATTTCACGATTCCCCG
>NC_027756.1:27572603-27572972 GCF_000695525.1 Brassica oleracea var. oleracea
CAAGTTTCCGCGGATAAATACGAAATTTTGAAGATAATTACGAAGATCGGAAAAAATGGAATATCTCCATTTTTATGCTATGGCGGCTTAAGAGCAGAAAGGGAAAAACGTAAACCGGCCTTGGAGCCAGTATATAAAGAGTCCTAGGCGAGAGGCATGGAGGAGGGACTTTTTCACATAAAACTTAGCACTTAGAGCAATTTTAGGCAATTTTCCGTTTGTGTTATTCGAGCTGCGACTCAATTAGGTTTTTGCCGTCTTAGGGTTTTAGAACTAGGAATCTCGCCGACAGCTCTAGTAGCCCAGGCACTTACCTTGTTGTAAACGCTCAAACGCAGATTCGGAATAAGAACTATCTTGCTCTCTTTT
>NC_027756.1:27573179-27574109 GCF_000695525.1 Brassica oleracea var. oleracea
AAGTCGACCTGGATCCTAGCGATGTCTCCAACAATACTGATGAGGACGTCGATAGGCATCTAAGGAGGACCAGAAGCCTATTCACTCGGGAAAGCTCTCCGTTCGACAAACCAATGACAGAAGAGGAGGAAATCCTCTATTGGAACGAACAAGAAGAGCTGGCTGAAAAACAGACCGAGCTCACTAGCAGTGAACACCGACAAGCGCGGAAAAATCTGCTGACGAGACGTCGGATATACGCGATCTTCGTGACTATATCACCAAGACTGCGGCAGAAGTAAGAGCTGTAAAATCCCAAATCCATCACGCTACCAGCGCAGCCCCCGAGATCGACAGACTGCTGGAATGGGCTCGGAAGACCCCTTTCACCGCTCGCATCTCAGATACGAGGGTATCCGATCCAGGAAAAATCAAAGTACCGAAGTATGATGGTACGACCGATCCGAGAGCGCACCTTCAGGCTTTCAACATCATAATGGGAAGAGCGAGGCTGAAGGACGGCAAAAGAGACGCCGGCAACTGCCGCCTGTTCGTCGAGAATCTTGAAGGAGCAGCCCTCGAATGGTTCGCGCGCCTTAAGCGAAACCCTATCGGAAGTTTCCGACAGCTCGCATCGGAATTTCTCAAGCAATACTCTATGTTCATAAATAGAGAAACTTCCGATGTCGATCCCTGGAGTCTGTCCCAGAGGGAAGACGAACCCCTCCGCGAGTTCATCAGCCGATTCAAGTTGGTAATGTCTAGGGTCAGCAGGATAAGCGACAAGGTGGCCATCGATGTGCTCAGTAAGGCGCTCTAGTACAAGTCGAAATTCAGAAAATGGATATCCCTCGAAAAACCACAAACAATCCAAGACGCCCTCCACAAGGCGACAGACTACATCAGGATCGAGGAAGAAACGAAAATCTTATCGCAAAAACATAAGTCGGC
>NC_027756.1:27574288-27577017 GCF_000695525.1 Brassica oleracea var. oleracea
GGAGAGATCTCCTCAAAGAAACCAATCTGGGGATAAACGCGGCAGGAGGCCAGACGACAAAGGGAACGATAACAATCGTCGTAGAGTCAACATGATTATCGGAGGATCACAATTCTGCAACGATACGGTTTTGGCCATCAAGGCTTACCAGCGGAAGGCGGAGTCAAGCGAAAACTGGCCTACATGGTCTCTTACCCGAGATGATCAGAACTGCTCAATCACCTTCACAAAGGAGGAAGCCGGCGGGATCGATCAACCTCACTGCGATCCGCTCGTCATAGACCTCGTCATACGAGATCTGGAAGTCGAAAGAGTACTCATTGACATGGAAAGCACGGTCAATGTAATCTTCCGTGAAACTTTCAATCGGATGAGCATCGAACTCGGACAAGTAACTCTAACTCCGAAACCGCTCACAGGGTTTTCAGGTGAAGTATCGATGACCCTCGAATCGATTCAGCTACCAGTCATGGCCAAGGAGATCACAAAAATAGTCGAGTTCGCGGTAGTCGATCATCCTGCCATCTACAACGTGATCATGGGAACCCCATGGCTCAACACTATGCAAGCCATTCCATCGACGTACCACCTGGGCGTCAAATTCCCGACCCCAAATGGAGTCGCAGCTATCTGGGGATGTCAGAAACAGTCGCAACTGTGCTTCTTTGCGGAATACAAGTTAAGACAGATGACGACCTCTGCAACGGCAAATCGTAAACGCACGAAGATTGATAAATCTTCGACCGACAAGGTTTCAAAAAAAGACGATTTAACATCGTCTGCTGACGCAGGCGCTTCGGGTGTCGAAACTCAACATGAGTCCGAAGCCGACACTACAACTAAACCGGAACATCCAGAAGAGAACACTGACCCAGCCACGATAATCACGATCAAGGCGGTTAGCGCGGCAACAACCGCCGACTGAAAATGCTCGCGGCATAAAACAGAACTACGAGATGGCTTGATCCTCGAAAGGGGTACGTAGGCAGCTCGTCGAAAGAAGAGTTCAGCTATCCCCGCTCTCTAAAAAGGGGGGGGGGGAGTGGGTGCGTATACTCGTATACTCCCACATAAGAAAATATGCGTTATTGTAATCGAATTCTATAGAGATTTCAAAAATTGTTACGATCAATATGCGTCGCTCCTTTTTAAGACACTTGCAAAAGTCTCAGAACACGCCTAGAAATTATACGAACGTTAATACTCTTGCCAGCAGCCTCGTGCGGCCCAAAATCGTAAAACAATCTCACTTCAGCACCGAAAATATACGTATAGTCTTCAAAATAACTGCGAGACGTCGCCAAGTTAAAAATAGAGATGATATGAACAAATTGTCCGAACGCGATCACTACAATTCTTACACTCCGTTTATCGATTGGCCCCGACGAACACATCAGCCGTCTTAAACAAACGCAACATCAGGTAGAAATCGCAACAGGAAAACCGATAGCCGGCTAGTCACCGTACAAACCTTAAAACCGAGAGTAAACCTAGGTCTTGCCCTAAACCCATCGCATTGGTCTCAGACATCTCAAAGACATGATATCTAAACGATACGAGATCCTAAAACATGTCTCTTCGTTCGTATCTCAACGTTCCCGAAAGATCGTAAATAATTTTTACGAAAACTCACGTCTCGAATAAACTAACAGATTGAACGCCTCAACGAAGTTAAATATGAGACGACAACTCATGCTTACTTCAAACCCACTCTAAACAAAGTAACTAAAACAAACATCCATTATATAAATCGCATAGCGGTAGGGGTTCAAAGCCACCAATGGTCAGTTCCGACAAAAACGGCCAAAATAGGCCCATACAAAGTTCGAAGGCCACACTCAGCCAGACATATATGAACAAAGGCCACACTCGACCGCTAAATACTAGATAAAGGGAAAAACTCCTTCCCGTCAAAACGCTCACAGATCAAAGTTAAAATTCTCGGACAAGGAAGCTCTGAATGCATCCGCGGGAAAGTTCACTTCCTCATCGTCACCAGCAAAATCAGTCGCGGTTTCTACGGTATCAGGAGAAACCGGGATGGGATCCCAGAATCCTTGAATCTTCCCATCGATCGGAGGAATGATCGCCTCAGCGTGAGCATGATCCTTCATGCCACCCTTCATTAACTCCATCTCCCTCTCGAAAACGTAGTCATCCGCCTACGTCTTCCAATGGCTCCCGACGGAGCCGCGACACTCACGGAAGTCGGCCAGCGAGTTGAAAGCGCCCTTAAGATTCCCGTACTCTGAAATTGAGAAGCGCGAGTCTTCATCACCTCGACAATTTCCCTCTTGCCCTTCCGTTCCGCCCTACGAACAGCCCTGGCATGATCACAAACGAGTTGAGCGTCTCGTGCCAACATCTCTTCTCGCATGCGAGCAAGATCCTTTTCCGCCTTCTCCGCTTTAAAGTGATAGATCATGGCCTCTCTATGGCTCGCCTCAATGGCCGATCCAAGCAAGTTCAAACCCTATAAAACCGATTGACACGTTATAAGCAAAAAATAATAATAACGTTCGTCAAAATTCTTATACCCCGTTAATGATACGAGATTCTTCCGCGACGACTTTCGGCCTCCCCGACTCGCTCGTGGCCGGAGGAGAATCAAAGCCCGACGGAAGACCAGCGAAGAAATTATCAAAGTCCAGAATAGGGACCTCGCTCGTACCGGTTCCATCGCCGAAAGCAAGGTTCGGATCCCATCCTGGAAGCATGCAATCGTCCAC
>NC_027756.1:27577133-27578062 GCF_000695525.1 Brassica oleracea var. oleracea
TCAGGTTCGGAATCACTCCTTGTTTCTCCGCCCAAAGCAGGACTAGGATGCACAAACCTCAGCGCCTTTCGAACTCTCTTCGGCGTAAAGGAAGTCCAGAAAAAAGGACCATTCCTGAGCAGATCCCTCATCGCAATAATGTCTTCAGGAAACGAATCAAGAGGGTTGATAAAGGGACGATCGTTCGGCAACCTCCGAAACAGTGGGATACAACTCTCCTCAACGGACGCTGCGTCTACACGAACGAAGAAGAAAAAATTCTTCCACGAGTTGAAGTTAGAAGAAAACCCTTTACCATTGACATGAAGTTCCGAGGAACCAGCCTGTACGTGTCCGTATCCCTGATGATCTATAATCGAAAAAGCGCTTCGAAGTGATCGACGGTGAGAGAGAGACCATGCTCGTAGCTCAGGACCAGGATTCCTATGAGGAGATGGACGCCAAGAGGATTCAGTTGGCTTATCGCCACCCCGAAACGACCCAACACACGGACGATAATCTCGGGGATCGGGAACCACAAACGACAACACACTACGAATGCCTCATAACAAGTAAAGAAGCCCTCCGGGGGACTACTAGCGCATTCTCCTTGACGAGGAACCCTGAATTCCACCGCGTCCGAAATATGGTAGAACGACCTCATGACCTCGAGAAATTCAGTAGTACTCCTACTTGGTGCACCTGCCTTCACCGGGCGATGGTTCATGACCGGGAACGATTTTTCTTTGGGAGGCGTGATCGAACCGTAACTCGCCACCCACCATGCCTCGTTCTCGGCTGGGTCTACCGAATGAGAAACGAATTCCAACTTCGGCACTCGAAGCTCTTCAGAAACGTTCGTGGGCAAAGACCCTTTCTTCAAACTCCTCTTCTTACTCGACATCTCGTGTTTTTCTTTTTGATCAAGGAGGAAATGATAGAGAGAAAGA
>NC_027756.1:27578560-27585930 GCF_000695525.1 Brassica oleracea var. oleracea
AAGATAAATGTCAAGTTTCCGCGGATAAATACGAAATTTTGAAGATAATTACGAAGACCGGAAAAAATGGAATATCTCCATTTTTATGCTATGGCGGCTTCAGGGCAGAAGGGGAAAAACGTAAACCGACCTTGGAGCCAGTATATAAGGAGTCCTAGGCGAGAGGCATTGAGGAGAACTTTTACACAGCAAACTTAGCACTTAGAGCGATTTTAGGCAATTTTCCGTTTTTGTTATTCGAGCTGCGACTCAATTAGGTTTTTGCCGTCTTAGGGTTTTAGAACTAGGAATCTCGCCGACAGCTCTCGTAGCCCAGGCACTTACCTTGTTGTAAACGCTCAAACGTAGATTCGGAATAAGAACTATCTTGCTCTCTTTTTCGATTTCTTATTTTATTATTGTTCTCGTTTCGTGTTCTGATTGCTTGGCGTTTGGTATTAGCAGATATCCGGAACTTCTGGGAAATTAGGGTTCTCATACTTTCCTAATTTAAACGGAAATCGACAGTGCAAAATTCGGTTCCCACAAACACTTGATCAGAACTATCAAGAGAAAGTCTTTCAAACACAAGACAGTCCCGTCGAGATATTAATTT
Organism: Brassica oleracea var. oleracea; assembly: GCF_000695525.1. Taxonomy (NCBI): domain Eukaryota; kingdom Viridiplantae; phylum Streptophyta; class Magnoliopsida; order Brassicales; family Brassicaceae; genus Brassica; species Brassica oleracea. Next base: position 27,579,156 of record NC_027756.1, read on the forward strand.
ACTCATTCATTTTAATTTTTGATTCTGGTCGAACCAACTCCAATCTGATCGAGCGGGATTTTTCTCGACCAAATCCTATCCACTTGTGAGGGTCTTTACAACGAATGCAGGCGGTGGTGGCATGTAGGTCGTTTTTTTGAGGTCTTGTCCACTTCATAAGATATATAAAATGTCAGGTGTAAAATCATCTATATAATAACACAATTAATCAGAGTTAAAAATATATATGTTTAGATTTCAACTGTTTCGTTATTTATAGCATTTCCTTATATAAACCAAATTCTTATTTCTTGATTTTTACCCAAAATATGTATATTATGAATTATATATATTTTATAAATTTTATTCTATTTTTGGATGGGAAAATAAACATTTGGTAAAAGTGCGCGAGTCTAGTGCATTACATATCAAATAAGTAAAACAAAAATCCAGTGCGCGAGTCTAGTGCATTACATATTCCTTTAGTTTCGGTTAAGATGTGGTTTCGCATAATTCCAGATTTTTTTCAAAAAAAAAGTAAAACAAAAATCTGGAATTATGCGAAACGACATCTTAACCGAAACTAAAGGAGGTAAATAGCTTTAAATCGATATTTTATCGCATGGGATACACTCCACTTCTTAAATATACATATACATATACATATACTTTCTTGTTTCCTTTTATTCTTGAAACAAAAATCAGCTTTATGATAAAAGAATCACAGTCAATTAATTTATATCGTTTAGGATGAAAAAAACATTTATATTAACCAGCGGGGTTAGCCTAGTGGTATTTGAGGGAGCTTCGGTCCCGATACGGTCCCGGGTTCGATTCCCACTGGCCACACGGATATGAGCTATGCTTTCGGCTCATTTGAATGCCCAGGAGAGGGTCTATCCGTGGGCTGTACCTCCACCCGGGGGTTAGGTCTGTGTCTTTAATAGACCCGGGTTTAACCCTTTTTTTTATATTTATATTTTCGTTTAATGTTCCGAGTATTGTCGTCATTCTTGTACTAGGTTTGTGTTTATGATTTTGTAATATATTACATTTGTTCCTAACATAAACAAATTGGAATTAAGTTACAAAAAAAAAAAAAAAAATTGGAATTTTTATTTCTGTTTTTCTTCTTCACTGCAGCATGTTACTTTAGTAATTAATAAACTCAGTTGTTATAGATATTTTGTTATAGTTCATTTTCACTGAAATTGCATAATATCGGATTGATTTCATATATAAAATGTCCATACTAGACCTATAAATTTGAACTACCGTAGTTTTGTAGTAGATCTATGGAACCGATTTCCAAAAGGCCTTTTATGTTATTTCTTCACCTTTTTTTCTTATTTATCAGTACATATACGGTCATGTATTATGAATTCTTAATTGATTCAACAAACTCTTTTTCATCAATAATTCAGTTTGTCCCGAGTAAATTAATATGTAAAGCTATAAAATTTTTGTGTAAGAAATAACAATGATCCATCATTTTACATGTAAATTAACATGATATGTTTAGATTATCTTTATATCAGATTATTTACAATTTTTGTATGTCTAAAAGTTAATCAGTGAGTTTTAGAAATATATAATTATTACTTTGAATATTTTAATAATATGTAAAAAATTATCGAAAACATTTACTTTCACATCCAAAGAATACTGTTATTTTTATTACATAATCCGAGATTTATATATTTTATACATAACAGTAGCCGGGACAATGGGGAATATAAGGCAGGAGAGTCAAAAAGAAATGCATTTGTGTATGGTAATTCTAAATAACCAAAAACCTGGAAAATGTGTGAAGGCAGATTGTTTATCTACGTGTAAGAAGCAGACGCAAGGGAAACATCCAATGATGACTAGTTGCATGGCAACCAAGTGCTTGTGCTTTGTCCGTTGTCCATCGTCTTAATGTTTTGTATATTGACAACAAAATTCTGATTATATATATACTCCTTACATTTTAAAAAGAATGTTATTTTAAGATTTTTATTTTTTCTTACAAAGATTGTCGTTTTACATTGTAATGCAGAATTTTATTTTACCTCTACTGTTTTAATGTATTATTTAGTGAAAAAACCACTTAGTGTATGAATAATTTTTTTTTTTTTTTTTTTGGAACAGAAGTGTATGAATAATTTTAGATAAAGATAACTAAGTTTGTATTTATTTTAGAAATAAATCTAAACTCTTAGAGATATATGTTGTTAGATACAATAAAGTTGGAGGTAACTTACATCTTGTATAAATACTTGACGTCGTTTGAATAAGAGCATGGCCAACGGTAGAGTTCAAGATAGAGTTCTAAGCCAATAAACCAATTAAGAAAACTAAAATAGGAGAGAAACATAAAAAAAAAAGGTGTCAGGAGTTTTATGCACACACTCTTTAAGACCAAAACCACCATTGGGTTCTTAATATATGCATTATGTATATATATATATGTATGTATTTATTATATATGTGTAAATAATTGTGGGGTCCATAATTATTGTTGAATCCCATAAATAAGAGTTTTTAAGGATTTTTAACCTAATTCTTTCCCTAAAGTAGCGTTCTTCCGAAGCAAATTTTCAAAACTTGAAGCAGATCTAAAGCACACCTCCGAGAAGAAGTACTCAAATTTATCAACGCTTTTGCAAGTGCATCACCCTCCTGTTTCTCTAAAACACCATCTGGTTCAAAGCTCAAATCTCCATCTCTCACTACGAATACTAAAACCTCACTGGAATATAGAACATTGTGCACTCAGAGTCGACATACCAACTCTTCTAGTGACTACTTCTATCAGCCAGTTAAACATGGCACACCGCTTCTCTGAAAGGGAGAAAGGCAAACAGCATGTCTATGAAACTACAAACCCGTCGGTGAAGAGAATCAAAGCACCCAGCCTCGACACCTCACTTCTCATTAAAGAAAACGAACTCATCCTCATTGGGAGACTAACAAACCCATGTGAACAAAAGATCCCCTCTCTGCCTCAAAAGTGGAATCTGAAAAGAAGAGCAGTAGGCTCAGACTTGGGTAACAACTACTTCCAATATCGCTTTGAAAGAGAGGATGACCTGCAATGGATTCTAGATAACAGACCATACCACTTCAGCTATTGGATGGTGATTCTTCAGAGGTGGAAGCCGGTTATCTCCTCCTCTTTCCCTTCACAGATCCCATTTTGGATAAGGATAAAAGGCCTCCCCCTCCATTACTGGAAAGACACAATGATCTGCAACATTGGGCAGGAACTTGGAACCTACGTGAAGCACAAACTAACCAAACAAAAGCAAGAGTCAAGGTTCTGATAGATGGTCTCAAACCATTGATAAAACAATCGGTAGTGGAATTCGACTCCGGAGAAGAGAGAGTGATTACATAGTATGAGAGATTGGAAAATCACTGCTCCTCCTGCTCGCTCCTCACTCACCAAAGTAGCGTATGTCCCAAAAAAACGCAGAGATCTACAACGAAGGAGATCCAAGGCCCAAATCAAGAAGAGGAAATTGAGAATACAAAACCCCACCAACACGGTTCTGAATCTCATCGCATCTCAACTAGAAGGAGCCTAACCCAGACTAAGGACCTCAGCTCAGGCCCGGAGTTTTAGCAAAGGGTCGACAGACATGGCAATCTGTTCGGGGACCGTATAAGCAAAAGGAAAACTAGAAACCCCCCTCCTGCAGGAGAGAACTTACGTCATGAACAACCTAGAGAAGCGTGGAGAAACAGAGGAAACTCATGGTACACTTCCTCACCAGCTTATGTAAGCAACAGAAGAGATGGCTACAGAAGTGGCATACCTGATGTACATCCCTCCCAAAAACGGCTGCAATGGAGAGAACGACTAACAGAGACAAGACCTCCTAGATTAGCCACACCTACATCGCGTAATGTAGCTGGAATATAACCTGAAGAAGAGACCACTCCCCACCAGGAACCCCATGAACCTCGCAACCAGCACATCCTAACAACTGAGGAAGTCTTGGAGGATTTACACCGAGCTAAAAATCAATACCTCACCTGTGCGAACCCAACAGAAGTGGCTGCTAGGAGACAAAGGGTCTTAGATGGAGATGTTAGAGGAGATACAGAAGCAACGGCAGCAAGAATCATTGCTGCGGCTTATCAATCACAAACACAAGCTCTACTCCCGGTACCACAACAAGACGTTAGGCATGAGAGCTCTGAACGTACTGAGGAAACCCCCTTCCACTCCTTTGTTAACATATCTCCTATCATACCACAAAGATACCAGAATGATAGAGAATCGACACCAAAAATGGAGGAGGAACCACCTGAGAGGGTAACAGAACAAACGACTGAAAGAACCCGCAAGCTAAAATCTAGAGTAATAAGCCCACACGGCTAAGGGCCGCAAACTCAAGAAAGAGAAACATTATACTAACTCGTCAGTTGCCCTCTGGATCTCGGAACTCTTTAAAGCAGAGTTAAAAAGCCACTGACAAAAAAGCCTCATCCAAAGCAGGACCGTCAATAAGTACTCCAAGACAACTAAATGGAAATTCTTCTCAGGCAAACCCTACAAGACAGCCAAAATCAGTGATAATTCCAGCTATGGTCAAATCATAGAATGATTTTCACGCACCTCTACCCCCGGTTCATTAGCTGTAGTAAGCTGGAACTGTTGTGGGTTGGGGAATCCCATAACAGTCCAACGAATGCGGGAGATCCACATAGTAAACTCTCCCGATATAGTATTCCTCATGGAGACCAAAAATGCTGAAGCAATGGTCATACAAGAGTTGGAATTTCTACAAAGTGCTGCATTGTGCCACCACACAGTCCAGGAGGAGGAGGGCTGTATCTAGGATGGAAGGAGGATGTGAAGACAACCATCATCTCAAAATGTGATAACTACATCGATACAACAATCGAGTACAAGGGCAGAACCTTCCATGCTACATTTGTTTACGGCGAACCTGACCAAAAAAATGACAAGATGTTTGGATAAAAATCACGAACTTAAACACTGCATCTGAAGAACCATGGTTTCTCACTGGTGACTTTAATGAGATCACAGATAAGAGAGAAAATTCAGGAGGACCTGAAAGGGCTGATGGAACCTTCTGCGCGTTCCGGACCTTCTTGTCAAGCAACGATCTGTTTGATATCAAGCATTCTGGAGAATTCTTGTCATGGAGAGGCAAAAGACATACACTACTGCAGGCTAGACAGAGCAATATGCAATAGTGAATGGTCAGACCTGTACCCAGCATGTAGATCCCAATACCTCAATTTTGAAGGATCCAACCATAGACCTCTTGTCTCCTTCCTAGATCCTACAAGGCGAAAAGGAAACAAAATATTTAGATATGATATAAGGTTAAGGGATAATGCAGAGGTGTCCACTACGAGAAATATCGGCATTAGTAGCATCGAGAATGTGCTACTATATCGTTTTCGTAGAGTTTCGAAGAACGTCGTGACAGCCGCATCTATAATAGACCCCCTCCCTATCATAGCGTTTTTTCGTGTGCTATCTTAAATAGAGATGTTATAGCGTTAATCATGAGTTATACGATAGTCATTTATAGCATTTGATTTGTGATATTATGTAGTTTTCTATGGCTTTTTCTTAGTGTTGTAAAATATTTTATAATGACATAAATATAATGCTATAATTTAAAATAAAATACTTAAATTTGATTACTTTTAAAAAATAATTTAAAATTAAATGCAAAAGTAATTCTTAATTAAAAATAAAATTTTATTTATTAATTAAAATTAAATTACAAAAAAATGTAACACTAAACCAGAATTAAAAAAATAAATACACCAGAACACATTAAACCAAAACTAATTAAACACAGTAAACCAAACCTAATTAACCAAAATCTAACTAACAAAACCTAAACCTAAGCCCCGCATATCAGCTGCGCCTTCGTCTCCGTCGCCACAGCGCTTCAACGTCACCATCTTTCAGTCACATACCACTTCTTCTACACCGACGCCTCAACCGGCTCTAGATTCTATGGCTGAAGAAAGGATTCAATATTGTGGGATCCAAAATTTGCACTGTCGATTTACGTTTAAATTAGGAAACTAGGAAAACCTTAATTTCCCAGAGGTCCCGGATCTCTGCGAGAGCCAACGGCAAGTGACCAAATATATGCGGAAATCATGAAAAGATAACAAACGAATTTAGAGAAAACAGTAGATCTTATTTCGAGTCCGCGTGAAAGCGTTGCGATCATTACAAGAGATCATACAAGCTTTGGCCGCAAAGTCTGTCAGCGAGTTACCTAGTTCTAGCGGCCTAAAAGCTCAAACCTAGTTGACTCGCAGCTCGATAACAAAAGACGAAGAAAATACAGAAAAGGTTTTTGATTGATTTTGGACTGAACCTTATGAAAGGCTGCCTCGTACCCCTTTCGAGGATCAAGCCGAACGTAGTTCAAGAGTGAACCAAGAGATCGAACTTCTTGTGCACGTTCGTCTGGTAATCGGGTGCCAGTCATGGAAACAGAGCATGTCGAGAATAATGCCTCAGAGTTTCTAAGTGCCGAGAGTTCTGAGTCTCCAAAATTCTCCTTCGTACCTCTCGCCTAGGACTCCTTATATTCTCGCTCCTATGTCGGTTTATGCTTTTTCCTCTTCTGCCCTTAAGCCGTCATAACTTAAAAATGGAGATATTCCGTTTTCCCCATCTTTCTAATTATCTTCGAATACTTCATATTTATCCGCGGAAACTTGACATTTATCTTTCCTTGCGAACCAAGCATAAACCGTCCTACGGTTTATGGGCTTTTGGTTAAGAAATCGTAAGTGGGTT
>NC_027756.1:27586744-27587000 GCF_000695525.1 Brassica oleracea var. oleracea
GACTAGTTTTCCAGCGAGACCTTTACGGTCTGGTTTTTATGTAGAGGTTATCAGGCGTGTTGCTGCCGATGGCATTTTATATGGGTGTAGAAGGAAGACAACGAGTTGTCATCTCGTAATCTAACTCTGTGTGAACTACTATATTCGTGATCTCTTCCGAGAGTTTTCCGCAGTGTGTAAACTTGCGGGATTTCTGAAGACGCTCGAATATTGGCAAAGAGACAAATTTTGGGATCTCGTATCAAGGTTTTTGATA
>NC_027756.1:27587589-27587678 GCF_000695525.1 Brassica oleracea var. oleracea
GCGTCTGTGACGTCTCGCGATGCTGAAGATTTGTTATTCATTCGTATGCCGCGTTTCGTGCTTGAAATGTTCGCGGGCTTGAAGATGTT
>NC_027756.1:27587870-27588790 GCF_000695525.1 Brassica oleracea var. oleracea
TGTGTGTATTTGAGGATGTTCCGTATAGCTATAGGAGCTCTGTTACGAGTTTTCCTTACATGCCGCATTTTACGAGTAAAACACAGCGGGCTTAAAGTGAATCGTAGTATATGGAACTTGGTCAATTTTTGACAAGTGGAACCTTTCCGTCAGCTGTTTGGTTGTTAGGACTGAGTTTCGTTATGACGAATGTACCATATGATTCCCGTTTTTGGGTGGTACGATAATTGTTTGTGTAATCGTTACTTGGCGTTTCAAGACAAATTCCGGATTACCGTTTAGCCGTCAAGTTATTGGAATGGTGGTTGCTCAATTGTTTTGGCTTTACATGAAGGTTGTGCCCAGCTTTATAGCCAAGGACGTTGTTGCCAAAGGATTAGACCATGACACTTTCGTGCTGTCAATAAGGTCAAGTCGGTTAGAATCGTCCTTGAAGGGGATGCTGTAACCTAGTTCGGCTTCGAAGGAAAGGCGTAATTAGGTGAGTGACGAATGGCGTTTATCGAGATTTATAAGCCGAGTATGCCCATGCTGGTAGAAATTTTTTTTCCACTTTAGGGTTAATTTATACAATGAAAGTTTCGTATAATGTTAGAAACGTTTTCGCTTTTGTTTTTATTCATTAGTGAAAGTTTCTCTGAGTCACTCATGGAGTTTTACCAAAGGTTATTTCACCGAGATCTAGTCGCGAAACGTTTTTGCAGGTTTCTTGAATGAATCAGTTAAACAGCGATAGACTTAGTCGAAGAGCGGGGAGGACATGTTCTCTTTGTCGTATTTTCTGTTACTTTGTTCTGATTTTACTTTGTCGCAAATGTTTTTGATGTTTTTCCGTGAGTCGGTTGGTTCAACGGAAAATGAGAGTGATGCTTTGATGCCTGAAGATTTCTCGTATAATGATTCTTATACGAAACTCGTTT
>NC_027756.1:27588908-27589072 GCF_000695525.1 Brassica oleracea var. oleracea
ATTGTCGTTTGCTTTTAGGATGATCTTGACGAGACATCGCATTGTATGAATATTTTTCCGCATATTTCTACGAGAGTTTGCTTTGTCGAAAGCGTTTCCTTGTCGAAAGCGTATTCTTGATCTTGATGAGACATCGCATTGTTTGAATATGTTTTTGAAGTATG
>NC_027756.1:27589394-27589662 GCF_000695525.1 Brassica oleracea var. oleracea
AGTTCTATGGCAGTCTCAAAGGCATTTTTATTTCTTAGTAATTTGCTACGAAAAATCCAAGTCTGATTTCAAAAATTTCAAGCCGCAAATACCTTAGTTCTCTCGAAGATGCATTTTTGTCTCTTCTCAGTTTTGCTTACTCATTTCCCCTTCCTCTTCTTCTGTATGTTCCCCTTTTTCGATATTGGTGTTTATCCTTTGAAACTTGACATTTAGTTTCCACTTCCTCTTCTTGTGTATGTTCGCCTTTTTCGATATTGGTGTTTAT
>NC_027756.1:27591313-27599863 GCF_000695525.1 Brassica oleracea var. oleracea
CGCTACGTAGCGACCAGCTTTTGCGCTGGTTGCTACGCGGCAACCTTGTTCGCGTCTTTCTCCGACTTTTCGTGAATGTGTTTTCTCCGCAAGATTCTTCGTAAAAATAGATCTTTTCTAAGATTTATTTTACGTAAAAACGTTCATGCCAATTTTTACGGACTTTCAGACATTGATTCCGTCGTGACCGATTTTGACCCCAACAAATATGGTGTTGGAGCCACCGTTCGATCTGCTTGTCGCGCCTCCTTTTCCTCTGCCAAATCTTCTGTCTCCTCCATAAAATCTCATGTCCTCCACATTCTAAAAAAACAAAACAGTATGTAAACACATACAAAATGAATTTCATCAACATATATATCTAAGGATAGAATCAACAAATGGAGGTGGTGGCGCCTTCTTCTCCTCTGACAAATCTTCTGTGTCCACCGTATGTCTCTTCCACATTCCAAAACAGCAAATCAGTACGTAGACAAATAGAAAATGAATCTTATCAACAAATCTAAGGAGAGTCCAAACAGAAAAAACTTACACGAATTCAGAAATAAAGGAGAGATTTCGTTTGAGCTGCCAACGTGGTGAGAAGTGGAGTCCTTCGTAAACGATGGAGAATTTTTCTGGGTTTTCTTAGGGTTTATTCCAGAGAAAAAGAAAAGATGGAGCTTTCATTTTTTTTCAGGTTTACGACGGTAGAAGAGGAGAGGAGCAGAGATTGTTGATAAAAAAAAAAGAGCAGAGATCGAGAAAGAGAGAAAATCATTAAAAAAAAGCAAATATTTATGTCCCTTAGATTAAATTCACCAACGATTAAGGTTAAAAAGGAAGTTATCTCCACTTTCTTGTATTAGCCAATAGAAAAGAATCACTAGGATTGTTATTAAAAAAAGAAGAATAACGTAAAAAATAGATTTACGACTTTGTATGTAAGATTTAAGTTTGCGGTTTAGGGTATTATATTTAGGGTATAGATTTAAGATTTAATGTTTGAGGTTTAGAATTTAAATTTGGGTTTCTATTTTTAAAATGATTAAATTTTAAATTTAAATTTAAGATTGGAATTATATTATGAAAATATTGAAATTTTAATGTTTATGTTTAGGGTAAGGGTTTAAACCCCAAATTAATCATACCCAAAGCTAACTAAGAATCTTTAAACTCTATTGTTCGTTATTTAATTTCAAATATTAAATTTAATCTAAAAGTTTAATTATCATTTATACATTGCAATTTAATCATATACCCCAAATTAGATATTTTTTCTTTTTTTTTTGTCACCATTTGTGATACATTGCAATTGAGTTTTTATAAATCAAAATTCGCTTACAAAACTATAACCGTTTTTATCAAACTAATATATATAGCAACAGTTTAATGTAAAGTACCAGAGACATCAAAGGTACCACCACCAAGATCAAAGACAAGAATTATTTAATTGCTTTTCCTTTCAAAAGCATAAACCACAGAAGTAGCAGTAGGCTCATTGATAGATAATACGAATAACATCAAGCCTAGCAATGCGATCAGCATCTTTAGTAGCTGTCATCCGTGAGTCAATGTGAAATCTCCTAGCTGCAAACTGTTGTTTACTAATGGCGGGACACTCAAGTTTGACGTTTCCGTTCTCATCTTCTCGTGTGATGACCTGCAAAAACGGTAAACGATACTTGTAATAAGGCGTCTTTGAATAAGACTGTTTCACTAAACAATAGTTCTCAGAACCTCACAGAGAGACAGAGCAATGTCTAATTCATCATAATCTGCGACAAACTAGAATATGTACACGAGTTATGTAATAGCATTTTTACAGCTAAGCCTCAACTCTCAGCTGATAATGTCACATAAACTAGAATATGTACACGAGTTATGAGTTTGGAGACTACTTAGAGGGATTAATCAACAAGCAAGACTCAAACTTTAAACTTATATATTCATAACAAACAAACTTCTACCTACTTTCAAACCTTGAAGGAAGAACAATGCATAGATCCCGCCAAGAGGACAGAATAGCCTGACTCGTTTTGCTGCAAATTTCTGTAGTTGTTGTGATCAGTTCCGGTACTTGAAGGAGAAACTGAGCCGAGCCGACCCTTATGACACAACTTACGGTGTAGGGGTCCATCCCTGAACTGGTACAACTCCTTGAGGCATCATTAAAATGGTAAAACTTTTCACATAAAACGCATATCAGAACTCAGTTCCCAGTTGCATAAATCAATAGAAGAGAAACAATCAGAATCACACACCAAAAAGACAAACTTTTTCTGCTAATCCAACATAAACAATCCAGTTCTGGTCATACCGTAAACAAATACAAAAGTAAGTGAACAAAATCAAGGTGGAATTTTGTCAAGAGGAAACAGCAGAAAGGAGAGATTTTTAATAGAAGTGAACATAAACAGTAATGCCGAAATCGATTGAACAAAAGCAAGGGGGTTTTGCCAGCGAAATCGAACAAAAGAAACTCGTAAAAACTGAACAAGTGTGACTAAACAACAAAAAAGAGAGATTTTTATAGACCCAATTGAAACTGGAGCTTTGGAGTAGAAGAAAACCTGGAATCTAGTGGCTATCTAGGTCATAAACGTCTTCACGCTGAGCCATACCTTGTCAAAGGATATAGGTCGATGACCTCTAGAGTTTTGATTCTGTGCAATTGAGAATGATAAAAACAAAGGGAATATGAAGAAGAAGCGGCAAATGTGATGGTGGTGAAAAGCAGCGGAGGAAGGTGAAGGAGCCAATTCGCCATGTATGGAGGAGTTTGGGTATGACGAAGAAGAAGAGTCCAGCGGCTTGACAGATTAGGGTTCCTGAGTTCGACTTTGAACAAGACCAATCCATATGTGTTTCTTCGATCGGAATGGATAGATTGATTCAAATAAACAATGAAGACGATGATAGAGAAAATGAATTTGTTTTTTTTTTCTTTGCAAAATGAAAATGACTTGGGCAAAAAAATAGCAATTTCTACGAAAACATAAATTTTTGGTGGGAATGTGAAATTTCGTTAAGTGTTTTGCCCTCCAAAATAACATTTCAGCTACAAAACTGATTTTTTTTGTTTTAACTTAATAAGAATTTTCATGCGCGAATTTAAGGCTACGATTGAGTTGTGATCCGATTTTGGTATTTTTGGTAGCAGTTCGTGAATTCGTGCTACCACGAACTGTTACCAATACACATATCTCTTGTAGTGGTCGCAACTTATCTCTGATGTCTGGAATCAGTACAGCCATGAGAACGTGGAGATGATACTAGCCAGATGCAAGAAGGCAATAGCAAAATGGTGCTGAGAGTTCCAAATGAACAGCAAGAAAACCATTGAAGAAATCAAGGCATCACTGGAAGCTGCTATGACCTCGGCCTCTGGGAAGATAGCGTCATTCATGATTTAAATGGAAGACTCCTCAAGGCATATAAAGCAGAAGAAGAATTTTGGAAGCAAAGGAGTAGACAAATGTGGCTGACACTAAGTGACTCGAACACAACCTATTTTCATCCGGTCACCAAAGGTGGAAGAGCAAAAAATAAATTATTAGTTATTGAAGATGAGAATAGAACAGTAGTATATGAAGAGGAACAAGTTGCGGATGTAATATGCAAATTTTACAAGAAGCTATTTACCTCTGTTCCAGCTGATGGAAGCCCCGTGGTGGAGAAAGCCTTGGCCCCTTGTGTAACGCAGCAAATGAATGATTTTCTCACCCAACAATCGTCGCCGCTGGAGATAAAGGAAGCTCTCTTTGCCATCCACGCTGACAAAGCCCTAGGCGTCGATGGATTCTCCGCAAGCTTCTTTCAAACCAATTGGTCTGTTGTTGGACCATCCATCATCTGCGAGATACAAGCTTTCTTCTCATCTTGAATCCTGCCAAGTTCCATGAATGTAACATATGTCAGATTGATCCCAAAGATGATTGGAGTAAAAAGCGTAGCAGATTATCGACCTATAGTGTTATGTAACGTCTACTTCAAGATAATCTTAAAGCTACTATCCTTAAGGCTAAAATCAGTGCTGAACTCTATAATCTCAGAAAACCAATCCGTATTTATCTCGGGAAGAGCAATTTTTGACAATATCCTTATTACTCATGAGGTACTACACTATCTTAAGACTTCCCAAGCAAAAAAGCGATGCTCAATGGCGGTTAAGACCGACATGAGCAAGGCCTATGATCGGGTCGAGTGGGAATTCATCGGCTTAGTGTTCAAAAGACTAGGCTTCCATGAGACTTGGACTACATGGGTCATGCAATGTATAACGACAGCATCCTACTCCTATCTAGTGAATGATGCAGTGTACGGGAATGTCAAACCTGATCGAGGAATCAGACAGGGAGATCCCCTATCCCCCTATATCTTCTTCTTGTGCGGAGAGGTATTGTCTGGACTGTGTAAACTGGCTGAACGCACTGGATCCTTCAATGGTGTAAGAGTGGCAAGAGGCATCCCTAAAGTGAACCATTTACTCTTTGCAGATGACACAATGTTCTTCTGCCACTCAGACTCTCAAAGCTGCTCAACTCTCAAGAAGATCTTACGTGAGTATGAGATCGGATCTGGACAAAAAAATAAACACCAATAAGTCCTCTATTACCTTCTCAAGCAAGACACCCCATGAGGTAAAGATCCAAGCAAAGCAGATACTAGGAATTCAAAAAGAGAGAGGGGTAGGCAAGTACCTAGTGTTGGGGAAAAAATACTCAGGTATTGAATTCCTCCAGACCCCAGGTAAGACACCGGCCTCTGGTTCCCCGCTGGAAGGACCCCCGGTTCCCAGGATCCCCGCTAGAAGGAATCCTGGTTCCCTGCTATGGAGTTTTCCGGGCCCGGTCCCAGGATCGCCCCTTTCCTCTAGGAAATGGAAAACTTCTGATAAGGGGAACCTTCCATATTTTCGAATATGGAAGAGTTTAGGGAGACTATATAAAGGGAACCTAAACCCAAAAGCAAGGGATCGACACTTCGAGACTAAGAGATTAGAGCTAGGCGGCTAGAACTAGGGTTTTTACCCAAAACTGTTGTAGTTCCAGCTCTTTGATCTAATAAAACGTCTCTTTCTACTTTTTTACTTGCAAATCAATACAAATACTAGCCTTGTCCACCGTTCCGTGGTACTCACAAAGATCCTACACAAAAATCCCCTAACAGTTTGGCGCTAGGAGGAGGGGAGTAATCTAAACTACGTGATAATGGCGGTGGACGAGCATGACGAGCTACCTGAAGCTACCCAGAGAGAAGCCTAACTCCAGATGCAAATCAACGATTTGCAAGGTCAAGTAACCGGGTTGCATCGAACTCGGGAAGAGACCAATCCCGAGCTTTCCTCAGAGTTCCAGATCCTGAAGGAAAAGCTCAATGAACACTCCAAGCAACTGGAGCAGAGTGCCGAGAAGCTAAGCCAGCTCGAATCGGAGAATCTTACCCTCCGAGACGAGAACCAAGCCCTTAACGCGGCAAGCAACAAGAAGCGTCGATTCCAGACTCAGGTTCGCCCTATGCCGACTCTGGAAACACCCAACTCCGGGACAGGCGCGAACCTCCCAACTACGGCGCCGGGAGGAGACGCATCTACGCGAGAAAAGGCCAAGGATGCTCAGACCTACGACGTGGAGGACAGTGACTCAGAACCTGAGTCTGATAAGGAAGCATCAGACGGAGCAGCGAGAACGGAGTCTCCTATGATCGCTCACCTTCACCAGATGTTCTCCAATAGGCTCGACGCCATGCAGTCCATGGTAGAGAGACTCCCAGGGGTAGCTCCCCCCATCCGGAAGAGCAACCCCGACTCCTACGCCGATACTCCTTTCACGGATGAGATCACCTTGATCGAGATGCCTAGGAAGTTTTCTTTCCCCAGCATAAAGGCATACGACGGCACCACTGATCCAGACGACCACGTCGCCCAATACATACAAAGGATGCTCGCCGTAGCACTCCCAAAGGGGTCACGCGAAGCTACCATGTGCAAAGGTTTCGGCTCCATCCTGACCGGACCCGCTCTGCAGTGGTATATTATCTTACCCTCCCGGTCCATAGCCTCCTTCGCGGTTCTCAGCGACAAATTCGTGGAGTAATTCGCCAGCAGTAGGGACCTGTAGAAAACCTCTGACAATCTCTAAGAAATCTTCCAGCACCGAGTAGAACCCCTACGAGGCTACATAGCCCGCTTCAATCATGAGAAGGTGGCTATTCCTGAATGCAGTATCCCCAATGCTATCTCTGCTTTCAAGAGAGGCCTGCTCCCCGATGGAGACCTCTACAAGGAGCTGACCAAATATCAGTGCAAAACCATGGAAGACGTCCCATCTCGAGCCTGGGCGCAGGTCAAATGGGAGGAAGACGTCGCCAGCCGGGCCAAAGCGCAGCAAAAGTCAGATCCCAAGACGATCAGACCAGACCAAACCGAGCGAGATGAGAAACCCTCTCAAAGATCAGCTAGGGACTCCGGAAATCAAAACCGGGGCAGGTGCCAGAACCGACCGATTGAGAAGGCAGAAGGGATGGCAGTGTCCACGTGACCAGACATCTCTCACCTCTCTGTCTCAAGGCCGGAGCTGGTCAATGTTCTGAGGCAGATGGGCCAGCAGGTCAAGTGGCCTCAGAAGATGAAAGCTCCCGACTCTTTCCGGAACCCTGGCTTCTGGTGCGACTTCCATCAAGACCACGGTCACAAAACGGAGGACTGCGTTGCACTAAAGATCGAGGTCAACGAGCTGCTTAGGAAATGGCACCTCAGGGAGTTCCTTTCTGATAAGGCCAAGAGCCATCTAAGCAAGGAGACAACGGGTAAGCCCACTGAAGCTCCTCCTGTCTCGCCACCGCGACATGACCGAGTGATACATGTCATTTCGGGCGGTTCGGAAATTAGCGGCATAAGCCATGCAGCTGGAAAGAAAAGCACTTGGAACGCCAAGCACGGCCTAGAGGCACCCAAGCCAAAACGCCTGCTCCTAGGAACAGACGAGATAAGCTTCAGGGCCAAGGAGCAGGAGAAAGTCATCACTCCACATCACGACGCCCTGGTTATCTCGCTCACTGTAGCGAACTGCCTGGTAAAAAGGATACTGGAGGAAGGCACTCTAACTCGGAGGGTAACCCCCCTTATAGGGTTCAGCGGGGAAGTCAAACAAACCGCCAGGGAGATTACCCTCCCCGTATACGCCGAAGGAATCAACATGTCAACCAAGTTCCTCGTGGTTAACTGGGACTCGTCTTACAACATGATTATAGGACGGACCTGGATTCAAGGAATGGGGGCCGTCCCCTCGACTCTTCACCAAATGGTGAAATTTCCTACACCCTGGGGCATAAAGGCGATCAGAGGAGATCAGGAATATTTGCGCTCCTGCTATCAGACCACTCTGAAGGGAAAGACCAAGGTCTTATAGAAATTACAGAACAAACCTCCGGCTTATCACACCGAGGAACCGAAGGTAGAGGAAATAGACGAGGTGCCATTAACCGAAGGAGATCAGACCCTACATCTCAAGATCGGTTCCAAGCTAACCGAAGGATTGAGAAGAAGACTGGTAGACTTCCTCAGGTCTTACTCCGACTGCTTCGCTTGGTCCCAGGCACATATGCCTGGGATCGATCCGGAGATCATCATGCACAAGCTGTAAGTGGATCCCCTACATCAACCCGTCAGATAAAAGAGATGGAAATTTGCCCCCGAGAGAGACGCGATCATCAACGATGAAGTCAAGAGCCTGCTCGGCGCAGGGTTCATTTGTGAGGTGCAATACCCAGAATGGATAGCTAACGTCGTCGTGGTCAAGAAAAAGAACGGGAAGTGGAGAGTCTGCATCAATTTCATGGACCTCAACAAGTCCTGTCCAAAGGACCCCTTCCTGCTACCTCATATCGACAAGCTGGTGGACGCCACCACGGGGCACCAGTTGATGAGCTTCATGGACGCGTTCTCCGGCTACAATCATATACTTATGCATCCGGAAGACCAGGAGAAAACATCCTTCATGACGTCCCGAGGGATCTATTGCTACAAGGTCATGCCCTTCGGCCTAAAGAACGCAGGATCGACCTATCAACGGCTGGTCAACATGATGTTCGCGGACCAAATCGGGATAACCATGGAGGTCTACATCGATCACATGCTGGTCAAATCCCTGGAAGTGGAAGACCACATATCTCACCTGCAGCAAGCCTTCTCCACCCTTAGGAAATATAACATGAAGCTCAACCCTGCTAAATGCTCATTTGGGGTCAGTTCTGGCAAGTTCCTTGGGTACATCGTAACCCACCGGGGCATCAAGGCAAACCCGGAGCAAATCAAGGCCATTCACTCAATCCCTTCCCCGAAGAACGTCAAGGCGGTTCAAAAGCTAACGGGAAGGATGGCAGCCTTGAGCAGGTTCATCTTCAGACTCTCCGACAAACCTCACGCCTTTTTCGGAAGTCTCAAGAATCCGAAAGATTTCCAGTGGACGGGAGAATGCGAATCCACTCTCCAAGAGCTAAAATCGTATCCCACCACTCCTCCTCTCCAGTCCAAGCCATTACTCGGTGAAGTCTTGATGCTATATCTAG
>NC_027756.1:27599872-27603410 GCF_000695525.1 Brassica oleracea var. oleracea
ATCTAGCGTTCTCCGAACTCGCCGTGAGCGCCGTCATAGTTCACGAGGAGGAAAACAAGCAGCTACCAATTTATTACGAAAGCAAGGCTCTCCTGGACGCGGAGACCCACTATAGCCACCTAGAAAAGCTGGCCTTAGCCCTGATAGTCGCCGCTCGCAAGCTCCAACCCTACTACCAGGCTCATCCAATCGTGGTTGTTACCTCCTTCCCTGTAAAGTTGGTCCTCCATAAACCAGAAGTCTCCGGACGCCTAGCCAAATGGGCCGTGGAACTAGCGGAATACGATGTAATATTTCGACCCGCCACGGCTATAAAGTCACAGGTCCTAGCAGACTTCGTGGCTGAATTCTCCCATGCCTTGCTCCCAGCTCTGGAGCAGGAGGTACGCCTCCGAGGCGAAAGTAAGGAAAAGGGAGAATGGATCCTACACGTTGATGGAACCAGCAACATCAGAGGAGCTGGAGTAGTGATAATGCTTACCTCGCCAACAGGGAAGACAGCCTCAAGGGCAGTGAGATGCAACTTCAAAGCAACCAACAACGAAAGCGAGTCTGAGGCCCTAATCGCAGGCCTAACCCTCGCCCATCAAATGGGGGCAGAGAACATCCAGGTCTTCGGCGACTCCCAGCTGGTAATCAACCAGGTACAAGGGGAGTACCAAGCAAAAGACGACATCATGATCCAGTATCTGGCGGTCGCTCAGCGACTAATCAAGAAGTTCAAGAGCTGCAAGCTCACCCAAATCCTCCGGGAACAGCATTCACAAGCCGACACCATTGCTAATCTAGGGCCATTGAAACGAATAGCCAGATAAGTATCCCCTTGCTCGTGCTTCAATGGCCAGCTACCATGGAGGAACCCCCGTCAGAGGAGGTCTCCGCCGTTAAAGAAGGCGAAACCTGGATGACCCCTCTAATCCGGTACCTGGAGGCCGACATTCTCCCGGAAGACCATAACGAGGCCAGAAAGATCAAAAAGCAAGCCGCGAGGTACTGTATCTCCCAGGAGAAGCGGTATCGGAGATCTTTCTCTGGTCCGTATCTGAGGTGTGTCACACCCCAAGAGGCCGCTAGAATCCTTGTAGAACTACATAAAGGAGATTATGGATCCCACTCTAGCGGTCGAAGCCTGGTACTCAGAGCCAGAAGGGTTGGTTACTATTGGCCTACGATGGCCGCCGGC
This sequence comes from Brassica oleracea var. oleracea, assembly GCF_000695525.1. Taxonomy (NCBI): domain Eukaryota; kingdom Viridiplantae; phylum Streptophyta; class Magnoliopsida; order Brassicales; family Brassicaceae; genus Brassica; species Brassica oleracea. The sequence goes on from NC_027756.1 coordinate 27,601,056, forward strand.
GCCGACAGACAAGCCAAGCACAACGACAAATGCCAAAGGCACGCTCCAGAAGCGCTCAGTCGCATAACAGATCTCCAGATCCACAAGTTCCTGTGGACCTACGTAATCAATCGCTTCAGGGTCCCCCACGAGATCGTCACCGAAAATGGACCCCAGTTCATGACCCGCAACTTCAAAGAGTTCTGCAAGGACTTGGGCATAAAACTAACTTTCGCCACACCCCGACACCCCTAGTCTAACGGACAAGACGAGTCCACGAACAAAACAGTGGTCAAAATGCTTAAAAAGCGACTGGAGGGCTCTCACGGGAAGTGGGCGGAAGAACTACACGGAGTCCTCTGGGCCTACCGGACCACTCCTAAAACAGCAACAGGGGAAATTCCCTACTCGCTAGTCTACGGCTCTGAGGCCATTGTACCTACAGAGATGCACGTAAGAACAACGGTCTCTGGATCTACCTCTCAGGAGGAGAATAACGAGCTGATGGCGCTAAGCCTCGACCTGCTCGACGGAAAAAGAGTGGCCGCTCGACTGAGAAACTTGTCCTACCAGCAAGACGTCGCCAGAACGTACAACAAGAAAGTCAGAACCAGAACCTTCCAGCGAGGGGACTGGGTTCTACGACGAGCAGAAAAAACAACAGGGAAACTCACCCCAGGGTGGGAAGGATCCTATAAGGTCATCGAGGTGCGGAGAGCAGGCGCCTACAGGCTGCAAGATAGCAAAGGTAAGATACAACCCAACTGCTGGAACGCCCTGCACCTCAAAGCCTATCATTTTTAATACGGCCTCCGGATCATGATTTCTATACTACTGATACACTAAAAATGAATTCTTGCTACTGTCAAGTTAACAGTGGTAATTGTAATATTTGAGATTTAATCCAGAGGACCAGTTTACTCTGTACTCTTATGAGTTCAATATTTAGCTGGGAAACAAGTGGAGTTTTAAAATTAATGGTGACGCAAGTAACTAAAATACCTAGAGATTCAGATTCGATATTTAGCTGGGAAACAAGTGGGGTTCATCGGGTGTCAATGCGGAACCAAACAACTATTCAAGTGCAATGAGGTGCAGTCTAGAAGACTGGCTGTTCTGCGTTAGATATTCCAAAATGGCTTCTTCCTTCATGGCACTCTCTTCTTTACTCTTTCACCTTCTCCAAACCTGGAATGATATAAAATAAGCACGAATTAGGAATGAGAATTAACTCAAAGAACACATGTAATGGTATTAAAAATACTATATATCAATTCCCCCAGACTTAGATCCTTGTTTGTCCTCGAACAAGGCCAAGCCTCAAGAACAGGGAGAAAGGTTTGAAAGAGTGGAAACTCGCTTGACCTCAATAACCATACTCTTACCACACATCTCTGAACCATACAAGCTGTAGACTCAGACCACAAACCCTTACCAGAACACCCACGATCGATGTTCCATACTCTGTATCTCATACCTGAAAAAGGGTACACTATCGAGACGTAACTCCTTAAATTCAATTAAGAACAGCGTGAGCTTCTCATCACAGGCACTATTCATCGTAGACAGACTAGGTAAGGAACATGTTATTTCATGGTGGAGCTAAGAGTGTTTAGGGGCTACCAAATTTAAGTGGATGCAGGTTATCTTGCAAATTAGTATGAGAGGACGGATCTATTGATGTCCACAGCCCTTACTCGTTTCTGCTTCACGGGTGCAGTTGTTCTCTCCTTCGGATCAACCGTGGGACTGTTCTTCAGTTCTTGACTTCCCTCGCCTACTCCTCAAAAATTGGTACAAACTCCTTGCTCAACCTTCCCAGTGGCGTGTGTTTATATATATATATTTTGTTTACAAGGTGATGGGGTTGCGAGGGAGAGGCAACATAATGAATGTTTCGCAGCCACTGGTGGTCTATTCTTTTGTTTCTCACTGGTCACCATTGTTCCTCTGGTTAGAACATGCACTCATAGACTGTTCTCTTGTTAGAGCATGGTCTCATCGGCTGTTCTCTTCATGCTTGATCTCTCTTCTCTGAGTGTATGGCATTAATGAGTAAGAGGCTGCATCGATCCTTTCCTCTCCGACCCTTTTGCACATATGACCCTGAAAAACATAGTGCATGAGGGTAAAAATAAAGGCTTAGGCTCAAGGTGGGAACTAGCTAAAGATGAGCTAGCCACTCAGGATCAGCAAGATTGGTAAAAGGAGTAAGAAGTCCTCGTTTCCCTGATCTAGTGCCCATAACAAGAAGAATTTCAGTCATGATTAGGTTCAGGTTAGGTGGATTTGAGTCTACCCAGTGTAACCTGATCGGTTGAGAGCTTCTGGAGAATCAAATGAGATAAGTCAGGGGTGTTCCAGGTCCAAGTGTGG
>NC_027756.1:27603751-27605799 GCF_000695525.1 Brassica oleracea var. oleracea
ATGGATAGAACAATGGATAGAGAATAGTCCTTGCGGGCTCAGTCGGACTCGCCGCTCTCGGCCGGATCAAACGAACGTTTGTTGCGCGAGCGATGAACCTCCTCAGTTGAAGTGCCTGTTCCCATAGGCGCCTTTCCTGGTCGGTGCGATCGTGGAGTCTGCTCTGCTGGTGACTGTCACTGGTTACTTCCGCCAATGCAGCCGCCGGTAACGAGATGGAGGATCCGCCGCATGAGACTGTTGTTCTTCCGCTGCTAGTCAACCATCCAGCGTCGGTAAGCCTGATCATCTGTCACATCCGCCAGCTCTCCGAGGTCGTATGATGGGTCAGCTTCTGGGGTAATGTCCTCGACATCCTCCATATCCGCGTCAGGTGCAACAGCACGAGGATCAGTGCATAAGAGCTCGGGTGGTGGGAGGAAATGTTGTCGAACACGCTGAGCCTGGTGATCTCGGGGTGAGACAACTTGGTGAAAAGCTGGGTACCCTCCTTGTCGAAGAAGATGTAGGTATCCTCATCGCGCATGATGTGGCACGCCATGATGTGGCAGTGGCGAGCACTTGGCGGACAAGGTCAGGGTAGAGCTCGTATGTAGCGTAACAAAGGGGAGAGATCCACATCGCTTGCAGCGTCTCGAACACATCCTCGTCGATACCAAGTTCAACGAAAGTCTCGGCGTGGCAAAAACGGGTAGGTAAACGAGTAGGTAGTATCTCGGCCTTGAGGAGAGTGTTGTACCGACTAGCTGTCTCCTTGTCCCACCCTTCGCAATTGAAATCTAAAAGCATAGGGTCATCGAGATTGATTGGCTCGTCCTCTTGTTCTCGCGGCCATGGGTAAGAGGCGGAGGTTGGTTCTTGTGCTTGCTGTGGGGGCGTGTTGTTCGTCTTCCTTGTTTTATTGGCCGATTGCTTGGTGCGTGGAGGCATCTGCAAGGCAAACAAAAGTTTTTCATTAGTTCCATCCTCGGTTGCAAAGAAGAAAAGGAATCAAACTAATCCTCTTTTAGGAACTATTCCTTTTTTTTTTAAGCAAACCGCCTTCAACAAACCTAACATCAACTCGCCAAATAAGACCATTTCAACTTTTCACAATCACAATTAATATGAGCATTGTATATCAAGATGCAACATTTTGTCTAAATCTAAACTTGCTCAAACAAAGGGGAAATGAAACCGCGATTCTCTAGAGCTAAGAGACAAAAGTTCAACTTCTAAATTCAACAGTAACAGCAAAAGGGAATTTCAGATCAAGCTATTTTTAACAAGAATCGAACTATCAAAGCGGTTTAGAAGGGTGAGCTTTTCAAACCGAAATCACGGTTATGTTTTGATTCCCGAGCCTCTTACTGTGATAATCGGAGAAAATGGACTGCAAAAACAGAGAGAACTCGAAAATCCAATTGGATTAGAAGCAAGAATCACTTAAAAAGAGTGAGAATTTAAGTTTTGGTGATGGCTTCAAAATCGCAAGAGAGGGAGGAGGGTACGGTTGAGTTAAAAGGGAAAGTGGAAGGGTGGAGCCTTAAATTGGTGAAACCCTAACCGCTCTCCATTATCTCTCTCTCTCTTTTTTTTTTTTTGGGTCCGGAACACTTACATGGAACAGGTGATGGGTTGTTCCACCAGAAGAACAGTCCTTCGGTTGTTCTGACTGAAGTGTTCGGTTATTTTTTTCTTGTTTTTGACCTGCAAACTAAATCTGAAAAGAGATAAAATAGACTATAGAAAACAATATATACACTCACCAGTGGATTGCCTCCCACCAAGCGCTTAGTTAAAGTCATTAGCTTGACTTGGCTCAGCCGATCAGGCTGATGGGGGATCGCTTAGAGGAATTTCATCACCCTCTGCGATAGTGGAGTCAGCAAGGTAATGCTTGATGCGCTGACCATTGACGACGAACTCGTCTCCCTTTCTGTCCAGCAACACAACAGCTCCGTAAGGGCGGACTTCCTTAACGGTGAAGGGTCCGGACCATCTAGATTTAAGCTTGTCTACGAACAACCTAAGTCTGGAGTTGAAGAGCAAGACCTTATCGTTTGGTT
>NC_027756.1:27606093-27606400 GCF_000695525.1 Brassica oleracea var. oleracea
AGAGCATCGTCCAGCTTAAGCGACCAGTCCTTGCGCGAGGTATTGACAGTTTTCTGTATAATGTTCTTGACTTCCCTGTTGGAAACTTCAACCTGTCCACACGTCTAGGGGTGATAAGCGGTAGCCACCTTGTGTTTCACCCCATTCTTCTTCAACAGGCCCTGAAATGCCTTGTTGATGAAGTGTGTTCCGCCATCGCTAATAACCACTCCAGGCACCCCAAATCTTGGAAAGATGATGGAGCTGAACATCTTAGTCACCACTTTTGCATCATTAGTGGGACTCGCCACTGCTTCTACCCACTTGG
>NC_027756.1:27606574-27609230 GCF_000695525.1 Brassica oleracea var. oleracea
TGACTCTCCAACAGTCGAACACCTCAACTTCTAAAATGTAATTCTGAGGTATTTCATTCCTTTTGCTGATGTTCCCATGTCGCTGGCATGCATCGCATCGAGCTATGTAGGCGTGAGCATCTCTGAACATAGTTGGCCACCAGAAACCTGCTTGGAGGATTTTAGAAACCGTTTTGAATGTGGCGAAGTGCCCTGCATAAGAGGAACCATGGCAATGATGTAGAATCCTTGGAATTTCTGCCTCTGGAACACACCTTCTGAATATGCCATCCTTGCAATGTTTGTATAAGTACGGTTCATCCCAAACATACTGCCTCGCCTCTTTTAAGAACTTCCTCTTCTCATTTCCAGTGAACCTAATTGGTTCATTTTCAGCAGTTAGGAAGTTCGCAATCTCAGCAAACCAGGGGAGGTGAGAGTACTGCTTTTGGATCGCGGCTACTGGTTGTTCCAGTACGCGAGAATAATCGGATGTTATGCTTAGGGGTTGTTCCGCGAAGCGCAGACCAATCGCGTTGACGTGTTGCACTGTGTTTTCTTCCTCAAGAGCTGTGTCGTCCTCAATCTTCATTCTGGACAAGTGGTCTGCAACCCCATTCTCGGCTCCCTTTTAGTCTTTTATCTCAAGATCAAATTCTTGGAGAAGAAGAATCCACCTCAACAACCTCGGTTTTGCATCCTTCTTTGTGAGAAAGTACTTAAGAGCATCATGGTCTGTGTGCACAATCACCTTTGATCCCACCAGGTAGGATCTGAACTTCTCGAATGCAAAAACAATAGCCAGGAGTTCCTTCTCATTCGTAGCGTATCTGCATTGAGCTTCATCCATGGTTTTGTTTGCGTAATAGATCACATGAAGTTTCTTGTCCTTGCGCTGCCCAAGGACTGCTCCAACTGCAAAGTCACTAGCATCAGTCATGATCTCAAAAGGGAGATCCCAGTCTGGCGGTTGTACAACAGGTGTGCTGACTAGAGCTCCTTTGATCGTATGGAACGCAGCTAAGCACTCGCAGTCGAAATCAAACTTGATCTCCTTGCAAAGCAGTCTGGTGAGTGGTCTCGCTATTTTTGAGAAGTCCTGGATGAACCTCTTGTAAAACCCTGCGTGACCTAAGAAACTTCTGATAGCTTTCACAGTTGTTGGTGGCTGCAAACTCATCATCACCTCGACCTTTGCCTTATCTACCTCAATGCCTTTCTCGGAGATCTTATGCCCTAGAACAATCCCATCTCTGACCATGAAGTAGCACTTCTCCCAATTTAGCACCAGATGTTTCTCCTCACACCTTTTGCGTACCCTGCACATGTTTGACAAACAAACACTAAAGGAGCTTCCATAGACACTGAAATCGTCCACAAAAACCTCCATAATGTCTTCAATCAGGTTAGTAAAGATCGACATCATGCAGCGCTGAAATGTTGCTGGCGCATTGCACAGGCCGAATGGCATTCTCCTGTATGCGTATGTTCCGTATGGGCATGTGAACGTCGTCTTCTCCTGATCGTCCGGATGGATAAGGATCTGAAAGAAACCCGAATAACCATCTAAAAAGCAGTAATATGGGTGGTTAGCCAATCTCTCAAGCATTTGATCAATGAAGGGAAGTGGAAAGTGATCCTTTTTAGTGACTGCATTTAATTTTCTGAAATCAATGCACATGCGATGTCCTGACACTGTTCTAGTAGGGATCAATTCATTCTTTTCATTTGTGATAACAGTGATCCCACCTTTTTTAGGTACTAGATGAACAGGGCTAACCCACTTACTATCAGATATGGCATAGATCACACCCGCTTCAAGAAGTTTCATTATCTCTTTCTTAACAACATCTTTTAGATTCGGGTTTAACCTCCTCTGATGTTCAACAGAAGTCATTGATTCATCTTCTAGGTGTATTCTGTGCATGCAAAAATCAGGTGAGATGCCAGGTATGTCAGCTAGTGAATATCCTAATGCCTTACGATACTTCCTAAGCTCACACAAAAGCAGTGCAGTTTCCACATTTTTGAGTTCAACGTTCACAATGACAGGATAAGTGGAATTTGGACCTAAGAAAGCGTACCTGAGCCCCTTGGGAAGGGGTTTTAGCTCAACCTTGGGAGCCTTCAACTCGCTCCAGGGATCATCAGGTAGGTTCGGCGAGTTCGGTAAAGGGGTCGCTCCAGTTGGAGTGTTCTCGTCCTTGTTGCTTTCTTCCCCCAGACTTAGACTCGCCACCGTTCTTCCCATACTCCTTGCGGAGTCAAGCATCTTAGCATACCCATCTGCGTCAATGTTCTCAACACTCTGTTCGGCCTCAGCTCTTACTAGTGCAAGCTCAAGTGGATCTTCTGTAAGAATCTCCTCGATCATCCCATCGCGAGGTTGCAGCAGATCAATCCCTTCATCCACCTCGAAGGTCTGTCCATCCAGCATCGGCTTCTTCAGCAGCTCATCCATCTCGAACTGCATGACTATGTCTCCCAGATTGAGATCAATCTTCCCTTGCCGGACATCAATGATGGCTCCAACAGTACATAGGAACGGTCTTCCTAAAATGCGGACCTTTGGATTCCTCTTCCAGCTCTAGAACTACGAAGTCTGCTGGAACAGAGGTGTTCCCGACTTTTACTTGGAGATCCTCTAGAATACCAACCGGGGACTTAACTGATCTAT
>NC_027756.1:27609412-27610449 GCF_000695525.1 Brassica oleracea var. oleracea
ACTGCACTCATTAGAGACAGTCATGAATTCGCTCTCCTCTGATATTTTTCCTGAGATTAATCCCTTCATAAAGCTGCGCCTGGAGGGCATCATTTGGATCGCATCCATCAAGGGGAGTTGGACGGTTAGGTCCTCCAGCATCTTTCTGCACTTCATCTCCTCTCGGTCCTTACGAGTAGCCTTTGATGGAACAGGGTAAGGGACTTTAGGAGTGTATTCGCAAGCAGGAACATGCTCTGGGATCGGGCGGATAGCCTTAGCTGGTTGTTCTTGTCCTGGCGAATTGGTTCCTACTGTTGGTTCCCTCTCCTTCTCAGCTGCCGGGGTATTGGCTGGTGGTAGTTCCGACTCTTTCTGCTTCCCCTACTCAGCCGCAGTGAACCTCTTCTTTACCGGTTCCGACAGTTGCTTTCCACTTCTCAACTCAACCGCATTGCACTCCTTAGGGTTTTTGTCGGTTTTTCCAGGGAGAGTACCTTGTTGCCTCTTGATGCTCTCAGCAGTCTGAGCAATCTGAATGTCCATCTGTCTCATATGGCTCGCGACATTGTCGTACTTGGTGCTCAAATTGCTTAACATATGGTTCATTCTAGTATTGATCTCGGTAGTAACCTGGTTTAGAGCCTTCCCTTGGAGCTGTTGTCCTTGGAGCAGCAGCTGCAACATAGCTTTTGTCTCATCTTGTGGAACAGCGACAGGAGCGGAGGTACTGGCTGAGTGTTCTGGTGTTTCTGCATCCGAGGTGGATTGTTCTGCGGTTGGCTTAGAACATAAGTCCGGGGTTAGTAGTTCTTTTGATACCCGGCATACTGACCTTGGTTACTCTGTGCAGGATCAGGTAGTTTGTCTTGCTTAGGCCAGAAAAGCTGTGGGTTGTTCCTCACGTTGAGCTGCCATTCTTGCCCATTCACGTAGCTCACCTCTTGCTGATGGTCTCCTGATATTTCAGTATCAAACGCCAGATCACCAGCACTCTTTTCAGGAGTTGCTTCTTCCATTATGAACACTTGGCTTTGGTTTCCCTTAAGCAGTTGGTC
>NC_027756.1:27610454-27611099 GCF_000695525.1 Brassica oleracea var. oleracea
GATCATCTATGCTGTTCACACTCTTCGAGCGGTCATGCTCCTTGTTCTTGTTTAGTGAACTTGAAGCCATGGTCTCAATCAGCTCGAACGCACCAGGTGTGGTTTGAGTCATGAAATCTCCATTACTCGAAGAATCAAGGGTATTTCGAAACTCATAGCTCACTCCATCATAGAACACTTCCAATATATAGTCATCGTCAAACCCATGGTGCGGGCACTCTCTCTGGTACTCCTTGTACCTCTCCCAAGCTTCATGAAAAGGTTCATCAGACTTCTGCTTGAAATTGGAGATCTTGTGCCGTAGAGCCGCAGTTTTAGACTTCGTGTGGAAGTGGCTCAGGAACGCTGATCGGACCTGGTCCCATGAGGTAAGAGAGCCGGTTGGCAGAGATTGGAGCCAGTGAGAAGCTTTCCCTTCAAGAGAGAATGGGAACAGCGTGCACTTGACATAGTCTGGTGGCACTCCGTTAGAGCGAGAGAAATTGCAGATTCTCTCAAAGGCTTCGATGTGGTCCATCGGGATGTCAGTAGTGAGACCGCTGAACGTGCTCTTCTGTACCAGACTTATCAGTGCAGGTTTGATCTCATAGTCTTGCCGAGTGCAAGGAGGAGGGTTGATGGGGGAGCGGTTAGTAGCGAAGTTCC
>NC_027756.1:27611289-27612217 GCF_000695525.1 Brassica oleracea var. oleracea
GAGTTCGTCGTTGGTCAGTTGATGTAGTGGTCCTTGTGCGTTGCTCCGAGTATGTCTACTGGTCATGCACTTGGATCATCTGTTCCAACAAAGAATTAAAAGCAAGTTAGATATCTCAGACTAAATATTAAACCGAAAAATAAAAGTAAAAGCCTAGTCCCCGTCGCAACGGCGCCAAAACTTGATACACTAAAAATGAATCCTTGCTACTGTCAAGTTAACAATGGTAATTGTAATATTTGAGATTCAATCCAGAGGACCAGTTTACTCTTTACTCTTATGAGTTCAATAATAAGCTGAGAAACAAGTGGGGTTTTGAGTTTAAAATCAATGGTGACGCAGGTAACTAAAATACCTAGAGATTCAAATTCGATTTAAATGAAAGCCGGCATAGGATTGTTCATCGGGTGTCAATGTGTAACCAAACAACTATTCAAGTGAAATGAGGTGCAGTCTAGAACTCGGATCACTCGGCTAGAACAATCCACTATCGTGGACTTGTTCCCTTTGCTGATCGGTCTTGAGTCCGAAGCTCTCACTTGGAACAAGACGCGATAGCAAGCCTTAAAGATCAGGTCCGATTATTTCACTTAGTACCCTAATATCTTCTCTCGCTGATTAGGGATATGAAGCTCGTTCAATATATGTCAATTTATCTCCTAAGCGGTTAGCTAGGGGATTAAACTAGAGATCGAACATTAAGTGATCAATTCAATGCAAGCAGTAAGAATAATATGAATGAGAAACAGTTAAAATCACTTATTTGCGTTTAGCTCATGCGATTGACACCCTAAAACCCTAAGCAAGCTTAGCCGACTACTCAACCATAAAGCAAGATGACACAGACATGATTTTTGAATAATACTGCATATAAAATAAAGTAGAAAGACAAGGGTTCAGGATGATCTTCTCGTGAAAATGAGAGATG
>NC_027756.1:27612356-27625043 GCF_000695525.1 Brassica oleracea var. oleracea
AAATCTTGGAGGTTTCCTTAATAGTTGGGAACAGTCAGTCGCTTGTTCTCTTTGGGAACAACCTTCAGATTGATCCGACTGGCTGCTCTGCGTTAGATATTCCAAAATGACTTCTTCCTTCATGGCACTCTCTTCTTTACTCTTTCACCTGCTCCAAACCTGGAATGATATCAAATAAGCACGAATTAGGACTTAGAATTAACTCAAAGAACACATGTAATGGTCACCCTGCGGAATCGCCGAGGAATTCCCATTATAAGCTTCGCCACTGCTTCTCCAGCGAAGGAAACCGGGGGAGACACATCTAACAAAAGCAAGAGCTAAAACGTCAGGATCAAGCTCCCGAAAGGACGGCAAAATTCAAAACTCAGAAGAAAAACTTACCCACGGTACGCCAAGACGTAGGGTAACCCACAGGCTCCTGAATCTTCACGAACACGTACCTGCTGTTCCAACCATCCCCACAGGGGTGATTACCTCTAACATCCCTTGAAGGTTCCTCGACCAAAGGAGCGCCGTCACGGGATCGAAGATGGTTGAACCCATCTTTGTTCGCCAAAGGAGCAAAGTAATAAGAGTATAAAATCTCATGCACCCGATGGAAATTCCCTGGAGTTCTCCAAGTACTTGGATAGCCATTAAAGTCCTCCATGTTAGGGGAGTAAGTTGAGAAGGACAGAAACTGAAGAAAGATGACACTTCGTCTATAAGAGAAGGAATAACACCCCGGAAGCCTGCTTCCACATACGCTTCATAGATAGTCACCTCACCCGCTCCGCCATCCGGAGCGCGTTCGAACTCCTCATCCCCACTGAAGGATGAATCAAGTACTTCCTCCTTATGTTAGCCAGTCCCCTCTCGGATCTCAGAACGGGGACCGTCATCAAAGAAACAAGAACAGAGCCTTCTCAGGGGAGCCATCGGAACCACTTCACTATCAGCCTCCGGAACATTCCCCCAAGATGGAACGGGGGACGAGAAAGGATCGGCAAAAGGACGACGCGGCCTTGCACGACCACGCACAAGAGAGGACAGGAACGAGAGCGGCTCGGGATTCATCTTTATCAGCTGAGAATCAGCGCTAGAGTTAGGTTGAGGCCAGCTAGGAACTATCGTGAATCTCTATTTATATCCGGGTCGTTCCATTTTCCGCGGGATCCGAAAAGGAAATAAGGATGTTTCCAAATATCCTGAAGAATCCCTGATTTAAAGAATGAGCGGCGAAGAGGAAACCGGATCTCTGCAGAAAAAAGGGAAAATACTTCCTATAAAAAGGAAAGTGCACGCTTTTGGAAGAATAAAAAGAGCATCTAGTATCATCAACCGTACGGGCCCCAGCCCCGGTCTATCCTCTGCATATCAGTGCATGTAGATTCTCCTCAGGGAACATCAGAGCTCCAGGCTCCATCGTCTCCAAGACATCATCAAAAGCCCAGAGCTTCCCCTCTTCGACAAGAATCAGCGGTTCAAGTAGCGCCAGACCCCGGTCTGATATAGGGGAAACTGATTATCCCCCGGGTTCAGAGTACGGTTCTGATCTGAGTGGAACCCGGGATCACAGGATTACTGGAGCTATGTCCTTCCTAAGGGAAGCCTGCTGAGAATGAGCAACTCCGGTTGACTTGAGTGCACAGGTTATTCCCCGAGTTCGATGACGAAATCGAGCAATAAGGGGCAAACTGTTGGGGAAAAATACTCAGGTATTGAATTTCTCCAGACCCCAGGCAGGACACCGGCCTCTGGATCCCCTCTGGAAAGAACCCCGGTTCCCAGGATCCCCGCTAGAAGGAACCCCGGTTCCCTACTATGGAGTTTTCCAGGCCCGGTCACAGGATCGCCCCCTTCCTCCGGGAAATGGAAAACTTCCGATAAGGAGAACCTTCCATATTTCTGAATATGGAAGAGTTTAACCTACTCCAACCGACTAAGGCCCACCTTAGGGAGACTATATAAAGGGAACCTAAACCCTAAAGCAAGGGATCGACACTTCGAGACTTAGAGATTAGAGGTAGGCGGCTAGAGCTAGGGTTCTTACTCAAAACTGTTGTAGTTCCAGCTTTTTGATCTAATAAAACGTCTCTTTCTACTTTCTTACTTGTAAATAAATACAAATACTAGCCTTGTCCACCGTTCCGTGGTACTCACAAAAATCCTACACAAAAATCCCCTAACACCTAGGCTTATTCACATCAATAGTCGACAAAATGCATCAAGTGGCAGCAAGCTGGTCCACACGCTTTCTCTCTAAAGCAGGAAAGCGGACAATGCTGAAGTCAGTCCTTACATCTATCCCCACGTACCCAATGTCTTGCTTCCTCCTACCTGTTATCCTGTGCAAAAGGATCCAATAAGTCTTAACAAGGTTCTGGTGGGATGGACATGGGGAAAAAGGAAAATGTGCTGGGTAGTGTGGTCCAAGCTGACAAAACAAAAGAATGAAGGAAGACTAGGACTGTGAGAAATCCAAACCTTTAATCAAGCTTTACTCGCAAAGATATCTTGGAGAATCCTCACCAATCCAGGGTGTCTAATGGCCAGAGTGTTGACAGGAAAATACTGTCGCAATAAGAGCTTCTTGAAAATATCAACATCGGCTTCATGTTCCCATGGATGGAAAGGCATACTGAGTGGCCGAGACCTACTCAAAACCAACCTGGGAAAAGCAATTGGGAACGGATTAACTACAAGAGTGTGGCAAGACTCCTGGATCTCAGTATCGCAAAATATAAAACCATTTGGACCTATATCAGAAGAGGCAAGAGACCTCACAGTCTCAGACCTTCTTACATCGGATCTACAAATGGAATAGGAAGAGGATCCAAGAAGTGTTACTTGCTTTTGAGCCACATATTATGAAGATCCAACCAAACTATCTCGGTGCTGTAGACAAGTTTGTGTGGCAACCATCAAAGTCAGGGATCTACTCGGCCAAATCAGGGTATCATTCGCTTCAGAGCAAAGAACCTCCAGTAGCTTATACAATAAAGCCAACGACGGCGGGAACAAGTGTCGCAATCGACTGGATTACTGACGTGTGGGATGGGAAATTCTCCCCAAAGCTTAAGGTCTTCCTCTGGTCAGTGATCCAAAAAACCATACCATCTGGAGAGAACCTACGAACGAGAGAAATCATTAACAACACCCATTGTCTGAGATGCGGAAAGGAGGAAACCACCACTCACATCTTCCTAGAATGCCCTTTCGCACAACAGGTCTGGCTGGAGACACCCACAAACCAAGCAGCTCACCTAGCTGATCAAACGGAATTTATAGCAGCACTAACAATGACGAGGAACGACATATGTCTGCCACCATCGGGGATCACAGGCAATATCTTTCCATAGATCTGATGGGCCCTCTGGAACGCTAGGAACCAACTCCTATTCAAGAATCAGAAGCAATCTAGCTGGGAAACAACCACAAAAGGAATACAATCAGCACGAGAATGGACTATGCACAATGGAATTTGGAGAAACAAGGGCAAATCATACCTGGAAACAGAAGGATTGAACCTGATCGACTGAGATCAGAGGAAGAAAACTCCACGATCTGCCACACCGACGCTGCCTGGGACAAAACCACATCACATGCTAGCTTAGCTTGGGTCTTCACGAACCCGTCACCATTCTCTGATCATCAAGGATCTCGCGTCCAAAGCCATGTAAGCTCACCCATTATGGCAGAGGCGTTAGCTGTTCGATCAGCCCTCCAACAAGCAGTACTTCTTGATCTAACCAACACCAAGATCTACTCCGATAATCAAACTCTAATAAGAGTCATCAACAACGAACTCTTCGACAAAGAGATCTACGGGGTGGTTCACGACATCACTAATCTCTCTGTTCTATTTGTTCATCTATCGTTCTTCTCAATTTCTAGGGCTGAGAATGGGAAAGCCGATTTTTGGCAAAATCCACTCTCAGAACTCAATTGAAGTAATGAATTTCATGGGCTAAGGCCCAAAACTCTCTCTTTAATCAATTTGCAAGTCGTTCAAAAAAAAAAGATTCTTAAAACCCTCTTTTAAGAACCCTTACCTACGGGGTTCCACAAAAATTGTGGATCCCACAATTACTTATACATATATAATATATAGAGTTATTCTTGGGTTCACCTCCTAGGGTGAACCTTTAGGTTCACCAACCAATAGAAAATTGTCATTTTAAATTTAGTATCTTTTAATTAAGGAAACCAAATAACTTGGCAAATTATATTATTTTTTCAAAATAAAATTTAAAAATAAATAAAAATAATATATAAAAAACGAATTCAAAAAAAAAATGTTGTCAACAAAACACTAAACCCTAAACTCTAATCCTAAACCCTAAACCCTTGGGAAAACCTTAAACCCTTGGGAAAACCTTAAACCCTTGGGTAAACCCTAAACCCTTGGGTAAACCCTAAACCCTTAGGTAAACCCTAAACCCTTGGAAAAACACTAAACATTTGGATAAATTCTAAATTATAAATTTTAAACACTAAACTCTAATTCTTAAAAATAAATATTTTTTTTAAATAATCTTTTTTTAGAACTATTGTTATTTTTATTTATTTAATTTTAAATTTTTTATTTTAAAAGCATAATATAATTTGACAAGTTATTTTGTTTCCTTAATTAAAAGATACTAGATCTAAAATGACAATTTTCTATTGGTTGGTGAACCTAAAGGTTCACCCTAGAGGGTGAACCCAAGAAAAAGTCTAACATATATATACATAACACATATATTAAAAACTCCAATGGAAAGAACCCCCATTGGAGGTGCTCTAAGAACCGATTTGTAACTTTCCTTGGCACATGGTCACATGTTACTGGTCTTTTTTTCAACAATTATTAAAATTTTATTATATAATCAAAATATATTTAAATAATCATATTCTTACATTTAGATGTGCATTTTGAGTTCGTGCTCTAAGAAGTTAACACGTTCTTAGAATATTCACATGGTATGAAAGCTTCTAGATTAAAACTAAAAATTTAAAGTTCTAATTTGTATTGGTTTCGAGTGCAATGAGTGATACATAAACAAGTTAAAGCAATACATCCAAGCAGTTGGTTTCAAAAACATGTGATACAATGGTGGTGTCACCTTACTCGTTGTTTTCATTAGATAATCTTGGTGTGATGGTTACCTCCATTCAGTTAAAAGGGAGACTTATAATGAATGGTCTCTGGAGATGTTGAATACACTACGCGCAAAGAAGAAGATTGGTTTTATTGATGGGACGTTGCATAAACACGGAGAGGTGACATGAATTTAAAATCATGGTTAAGTGTGAATTCTATGATTGTAGGATGGATTTGCACGTCCACTGAGCCCCGAGTTCAATCTACGGTGACATTTATCACTGATGCTCACAAGCTGTGGGAAAACCTTAAACAACGGTTTGAAGTGGGTAACAAAGTAAGAGTGCATCAGCTTATGGAACAACTTGTATCGTGTCGTGAAAATGGACAGTCAGTCATTAACTATTATGGAAAGTTAGGCAAAATAGTGAGAAGAGATGAAAACATACAAACCTTCACCACCTTGTACTTATGCAGCAGCTCCAATCTATGAGAAAGGCGAGAAGATGAACGTGTACACCAGTTTATTATGGAACAATACTTAGGTTCACCCCTGTGGTGAATAGTTAAATTCACCACACTCTTCATAACCAATTAAAGTGTCATGTAGAAATAGTTAAAAAAGGCAATAAAAATAAAAAAATAGCTAAAAAAAAAACAACACCGACATTAATTAACGCCGTCTAAGAACCTAAACTCTAAAACCATAAATCACAATCCGAAACACTAAACCCTAAATCCAAATGCTAAAACTCAAACTCTAAATCTTAAACCTTAAACCCAAACTCTCAACAATAAACCTTAAATCCTAAAATCTAAACCCTAAAGCCCAAACCCAAAACTCTAAACCCTAAACCCCAAATCCAAAAATCTAAATCCTAAACCCAAAACTTTAAATCTTAAACCCAAACCTCTAAACCGTAAACCTTAATCTTATAAACTAGCAGATGAGTTTACGGTTTAGAGGTTTGGGTTTAGGGTTTAGTAGGGTTTAGATTTTTGGATTTGGGGTTTAGGGTTTAGAGTTTTGGGTTTGGGCTTTAGGGTTTAGATTTTAGGATTTAGGGTTTATTGTGTAGAGTTTGGGTTTAGGGTTTAAGATTTAGGGTTTAGATTTTACGATTGGGGTTTATGGTTTAGTGTTTTGGATTTAGGGTTTATGGTTTTAGAGTTTAGGTTTTTAGAATTTAAAATTTTGCAGATGGCGCTAATTAATGTCGGTGTTGTTTTTTTTCAACTATTTAAGTTTTTATTTTTATTATTTTTTTAAACTATTCCTACGTGGCATTTTGGTTGGTTATGAAGAATGTGGTGAATTTAACCATTCACCATAGGGTGAACCTAAGTATTGTTCTTTATTATGGGACTTGATGAATCCAGATTTGGAAGTGGTGAGCTCCATAGAGTTACCTGATATCGGTAAGGTTTACGCTAAGGTGATTTGAGAAGAAGCAAGACTGAAATCAGCTTAAAACAGAGAAAAAACACAAGATATTGTTGGGCTTGTGACACAACGGGAAACATAAGATCACACCACAAATATTCTACGTCGTGTTGCATCAAGACAAGGAAGCATAACTGACTTTTCAACTGGAAACAAAGCAATATATTTTCGGTGTTCTCATTGTGGGAAGACTGGTCATGATAAAAATACAGGTTGGCAGCTTGTCGGATATCCCGAATGGACTGCTGAGATAGGAGGAAGTCATGGTGGGCGTGGCTTCAGTAGAGGAGGTGGTCATGGAAGCTTCAGAAGAGGCAGAGGAAATACAACGAATGTAGCACATGCTATAGCTCCTCATGTTTTGACTGCCGATGATCTAAGTCATGAGCAGTTATAGGCTATCACTCATATAATTCAAGAAAAACAAGGTGGATCATCTGAGAAGCTGTATGGTAAGATACTTGGTGATGTAATTATTGACACAAAGGCATCTCACCATATGACTGGCAATCTTTCGTTGCTGGTGAATATAAAATAAACTTGGTGTAGGATTTGCAGATGGAAGTATTACGATGTCTTCTAGTATGGGAGTAATGGTGTTGTCTGAACGATTATCACTAAAAGATGTGCTTTATGTTTCAGATTTAAATTTTTCCTTAATCTCGGTTTCATAGCTTCTAAAGAACATAAATTGTTTTTCATTGTTTACTGATGCTATTTGTGTGTTACATGACCGTTACACGAAGCCTATGACTAGAGCCAGCGAGGAACGTGATGGGGTGTATTATTTTAAGGATGTTAAAGTCGCACGGGTCAAAAAAACTGATGGGAATATCGATCAAGCTTTGTGCCATCTTAGGCAAGGACATCCGGCCTTTTCTGTGCTTTCTTCTTCGCCTATGTATTTTGGTGTTTTAGGTAAAGCTAGCTATAGTAAATGTGATGTGTGTTTTAGAGCTATTTCAGACAATTTGAATATAGCAGAAGTTTTTGGTTGAATACAAGTTGATGTTTCATGTTTGGGTGCATATAGAGTATCTGCATCAAGTGGTGCAGTGTATTTTCTTACTATAGTGGACAATTTCTCTCTAGAACTATGGACCTATTTGCTTCTTGAAAAATACGAGGTTCAGAAAATGATGAAAATTTTCTGTGATTATGCTGAAAACAGTTTAACAAATCAGTTAAAATTTTCTATATTAGGTCGAAATAGAGAAATCCAAAAATCTTAATTTTCTCTCTCTAGGGTCAGGAATGGCTGTTATCAGAGGAAATGGCTCTGTATGGCATTATGTGAACTTTCGCAAAACTGTCTCCCTACCAGACGGAAAATTCACTAGTAAGATGTGCATTATGTTGGAATATTGACTTTGGATCACTTCCAGATGAAAGTTAACTCATTTTTATATCTCTTGATCAAATTTCAGGCCAAACTTTTTTGTGGGATTTCTTTCTTCCAGTGCCAAACGCATGATGCCACAATCATCTATACTATTAAATAGAAGTTATGACTTCTTTTATTCGTATTTTTTTCTTTTTCCCAGCTACTCTCATAGGAGGTCAAAACGCAAGTTTCAAACATGTGATAAGTTTTAGAATACCAAAAAGGTGAAATAGATTGAAGTTTTTGTAACAGTGCGAACTACAGAGAAAATGGAGGAGAACTCACTTGTGTGACATGAGAACCCTTACCAAGTTTATCTCCAAGAGAATTTGTGCTTTCTCTTGTGTCATACAATTTTTTGTCAATTGCCAAAAGATATTCTTGAACTCAATGGAAAGTTATTCCAATTCTTAGATTGCAACACAAGGCAATGCCCTAATCTTTTATTCCCATAAAATATAAACTATATATGTATCTTGCTTCCATTCCCTTCTTCTGGTATTAGTTACCTAATAAAAACAATGAAGCTAAGCGAGGGAAGAGGCAAAGAAGAGAAGCACGGGAGACAACATTTCAAGCACGACCTAAAAAACATGATCTCGTCTTTAACCCACATGGGAGCAGAGAAGGGAGGACCGAGCCAATATGAAGAAAGGGAGGAGGATGAAGGCGTCAGAGTTATCACGCTCTCTGGATCCAACATAGGAGCCACCATGAAGACAGAGCTCGACAACAATCATGGAGAAGACAAACATGAGCTTGATTTCCTTACTACCTTCGTTAACAGCAACTTTCAAGCTGTGAACAACTCGCTAATGATGGGGGCCAAGTACGAGACTCATGATCCCGGCGTTCATCTTGACATCTCGGGCGATGTGGAGAAGCCTTTGATGAAGGCATCTGCGAGGGAGACAAAGGATAAGAAGGGGAAGACTCCTGCTCGAAGTTGAACGTTGAGAAACTGAAAAAATACAGAATGGTATCTTCATGTATACAACTTCTGCTTCTTCAGTATTAATTCTCTTTTATCACTTGTCCATTTAAATAATCAGAGAGAAGTTGTGCATGCTAAACCACTTTAATTTCTCTTCGAGGTTGTTGCGTAGTATTTAAGAAAATAAATATATCAATATGTAACATAACTTCTGAATGTATGTGTGTGTTATATATGTGAACTTGTCCATCGGATCATTGAAGCAAACAAACTAATTATTTAAAAAGAGAGGCCAAAGAAGAAAGAGACAGAAGAATCTGAAAGTTCAGTTGATCTCAATGAAGAGACTAGCCTGAGGATGCAAACCAGCATCTTTCAGTGACATTGAACCTTTGTCTCTTCCGTACACTGTTCTTGGGAAGTTTGTAATCAAGCTATACTCTTCTGTTTCCAGCACTCCAAGTGAATCAACGTAGTCGTACAATGTCTGTATCTTGGTGTTGCTTTCAAACCTCCTCCCTTTTCTTTCTCCATTCGGAAACCGTACCAAAACCTAGATGAACCATAGAACCTAATCTTTCAAGAGGCACATCCCTCGCAAACTTTTTAAGCGACGTAGATTGATGTCTTTGGCGTAGACTAAGTAATGAATGGAAAAGAAAGAAGGAGAAGTTACTTGTGTGACATCAGGACCTTTCTCAGGTTCGTCTCCAAGAGCAAGAGCTTTCTCTCGTCTCATTCTCACTCTAGCAGCTTCTCTCTCTGCAGCTTCACGCTCTGCTCTCTCCCGAGCTTCTTCCTCTTCTTTGCGTTTCCTCTCTGCTTCAGCAGCTTCCCTTTCTATACGCTCTTGATCTTCCTGTCTCTGTCGCTCCCTTGCCTAATAAAACACAAAGGAAAGAAACAACAAATTTTGACAAAAGACTAATGATAATCTATCTTGGGGGAGGGGGAAAAACATACTTGATCGGCTTCAAGAGCAGCCCTGTAAGCAGCATCTTGTTCCTCTCTCAGGCGCAAATTGGTTCTTCTTTCCTCTGCCTCAACCCTTGCGGTTACAAGAACAGTTGAACTATCTTCTACAACTCTTTGCAGTATAGCAATCATTTCTTCTGGAGTTGTTGGTCCTTCCACCTGCCACAAGCAAACGGAACAAAGAAGACACTAAAACCAAGAACTACATCTCTTGCCACCACCTTATATATTTAATAATACCAAACTCATACAAGCTTAATAACATAATGACTGCAATACCGGATCACAAATGATGAAATAACTATCTCTATCCCTTGTACTACTAAGTAATCACATCAGAGAACTAATAATTTGGTTACCAGATTTATAGCCAATTAAAAATAATTTGCATCTTCTATATAACATTCTTCTTTAAGGTATAGACTAATCAACGAAGACAGAAGAAAGTATTTATTTTCATTACCTGCTGGAGAAGAGCGATTCTGTGATTAGCAGCAGGCATAACCACAGCGCAAAAAGGAAACCTGGAAGCCTTCAAGCTATTACTCATCTTAAACCCTTCACTAGATCGTATACTACCTCCCCAAGTCACAAAGTTCTCATTCAAAAACGCAACAACCCCTTCGTTGCAAAGCGTCCTCTCGCAAAACGCAGGCGTATCAGGATGGTCGGGAGAGTGCAAGTAAACAAACAAGAGCTTAAACTCGCTCCTAGATCGCTGAAGCGCGTCCATGAAACCTTCTGATACAAAACCAGGCTTTAGAGGGTTTCTCCCATAGTCTCTATCGAACAAAGCAATGAACTCCATCGCTTCACCTGCCGCCGATGATGACGACGACTCAGTCTCAGACCCACCACGACCTGATCCAAACCCTAACATGCCAAGTGAATAACTCAAAGCTCCACCGGCAACCCAGAATCCGAACCCGATCGCACTAGAAGCTAACCCTAAGCTACCGGAGACGATCGAGACCGGTAAGGTGATGATCTTCCAGGCGATTCCCGGAGGTCTGAACGCTCTCCCGTCGTCAAATTCGATTGCGCGAGAAGGGGCATCTTCGAATTCAGTGAAGGGTTCGCGATTGTGATCGCCATCGACGCGGGAAGACGAAGGGTCAGATGATGATGTGAAGGAGGAGATAGCGAGTTCGAGGTCCCAGCCATGAGCTTGGAGGATCTCGGTGCATAAATCGGGATCTTCGAGACCTGTAATCGCCTGGAAGTAACCCAATTTGTCGGCGACGTCAACCATTACCGCAAAGGAGATATCTCTTTTTCACTTCCTCTCTCGAATCTACAAAACTGTGCCGAATAATAGACGATGTCCTTGGTCAGTCAATTACCTAAACTACCCCTCTACTCCCACACGAACGGATGGATGTTCAATCTTGATTTTAGTTTTAGATCTTTTTTTTTTTTTTTGTTAGATTTGATTTGTTTTCTTTCTTTAGTTTTAGAATATACAGCAAAAACTATATAAATTAATAATTTTAGATTTATTTTAAAATTTCATCCAACCGTCAGATATGATGATATCAAAACTTACCTCCATCAAAAACAATATATCAAAACTTGCTACCATCAAAAACTTTTTTTTTGATAATCCGAATACTCATACACCTTACATAGCCCGACTAGCGCCTAAGTACACTTCGCAGAAAGCATCTCGCCAATTTCACCCCATGTCAATTGAAGGTGACCACACGCATGACTAATAATTCTCTCAAATAGATTATATTGAGTTTTGTCCCAAAAAGATTTACTAATAAAGAAAATGACCAAAAATGTTTCATTAAAGATGCAAAAGACTCTTATGCTTTAAATATACAAATACAAATAAATAAAGAAAAATTTCAAATTATTATTTTTTAAATATTTTAGATCTTATTTTAAAATTTTTAAAATTTTATTTTCGTTTTTAAATTTGACATTTTAATTTTAGATCTTATTTTAGAATTTTTAATATTTTATTTTATTTTTAAGTTTGAAATTTTAATATTTATGTTTTTTGAATTTTGAATTTTTTTAATTTTGTTTTGAATTTTTTATAATGTTTTCCAATTTCATTCGAATTTTTCTGTATTTTTATTTTATTTTTTATTTTAAAGAAAAAAGAAACCGACACATCATTATTTTAACCTGTAAAATGAACAGTACCGGTCGTCTATAAACTGGAAAACGTCGTTGGAGGTTTATTATGATAAAAATGTCAATTTAAAGGTTTAAAGTGCTTGTCAAAAAACTTCAATGTTTAAAGTGCTAGAAAGTGACACTCTTGGTGTTTAAAATGCGATTTTTCCCTATTAATTGCAGGACTATAGAATTTTTTTTCTAGCTTTCATTTACTTGTTTTGTCTCGCATTTTTTTGATTAACAAGAAATTCTAAATAATAAATAATTATTCTCTACAAAGCGTGGGATGGCGATTTTTTCGGCGATTCTCAAGATCCATCGTGGTGACGGTTTTCTTTCTCAATTGAGCGGTTGTCCGACCGTTTTCTCTGTGACTAGGGCTTTCTGTGCCAGTTTTCTTCCACTGGGCCGGCACCAGAGTACTTTTAGCCGATCAGCTAAGCCGACTAAATACGCTCGGCTTATAAAGAACAGTACCAAGGCCCGCGTACTCGGCCTTTAACGACAGGGCCCAAAGGACGACACGATTAGGGCATCACGGACGAGGGCGCTATAAGAGGGGATGAGGAGACAACGAAAAGAGGGACTTTTGGACAACACACAGAAGCGGCTAGATCTAGGGTTTCCTAATCATCTCTTTGATCCTGTTGCTTGAACCTTTGATCTTGTCTCCTTATTTCCCGTCAATCTTGTAACCTCTTGTTTGATTCTAATAAAAGCGTCTTTAGTCACCCCATTCTTACGTTCAT
>NC_027756.1:27625370-27626677 GCF_000695525.1 Brassica oleracea var. oleracea
GACCACCACCCGGTAGGCTCTGAACTGGCAACCATATGCGAGCTCGCCGAGCTCAAACTCAGTTTCCAACAAATGTACGAGAAGATCCATCAAGTAACCAGCGCGGCCCCGCAAATCGAGAGTGTCCTCGCCACAACCTCACGCACTCCGTTTACTAGTGCTCTGACCAGCGTCCAACTCAGAAAAATAGAAAACCTGCGCCTACCCGAGTACAAACCCGGCGGAGACCCGGTGGAACACATGACAGCTTTCAACATTGCGATGGCACGGGCTCGACTCCCAGAAGAAGAAAGGGACGCAGGCTACTGCCAACTGTTCTTCGAAACTCTCCACGAGCAAGCCCTAACCTGGTTTTCCCAGTTAGAAGAAAACTCCATCGGAAGTTTCCGCGACTTGTCGGCAACCTTTCTCAAGACTTACATTATGTTCACCAAGCGCAGCGCTACTGCCTCTAGCTTGTGGAACCTCAACCAAACCAAAGACCAGAGTCTTCGCGACTACATGGAGAAGTTCAAAACCGTAGTCTCAAGGATTGACATTCCAGACGGTATCGCCATTGACGCCTTGCGGAACACGTTGTGGGTTCGTTCTAAATTCCGAGAGGATTTATACCAAAACCCAACTACGTCGCTCCAGGATACTATCGCGCGATCTGACAACTTCATCCGAATGGAAGAAGATACTAACGCCATTCTCAGCAAGATGAACGCACCCAAAGCGCCAGCGGCTAAAAACGCCAACACGCGACAAAAACCGCACCAGCATGCTCCAACCGACAAAAACGGTTGCAAAGACGGATACTGAGGGATGGAACAAGTGGGTTAGGGATCTCGATTCGCCCGACAAACCATTCGATACTGTTTGCACTACCCAACCTACAGCCGGAACCGGGTCAGCAGTGGGGTCTTCCAGGACCGTCGATCTCACCAAGCATTGCAAATATCACGACGTCAAGGGACATGATACCACAGAATGCAAATCACTCTACGCTCATTATCTCTCGTCACTTGCGAGCGGTGAATTTAAGTTTGAACCCTTGAAAGCTAAACCAAAGAATGGCAAGAGCTGGAGCAAGAACAAGGAAAGAAGAGCCCATGCTGGACACACGGAAGTCTCGTCGTATCTCGACAAGCGACGCTAACAACAACAAAGGGCCAATTACAGACCGCCGAGATAAACTCAACGCCGGCGCCTGCGACCTTCACATACAGCTCAACCGTTCAAAACCAACAGACTTACGACGACAGTTGGAGCAAGCTAAAGGTCATTTTCAACCCCCAGCGCATGCCACCAACATATCCACAGAC
>NC_027756.1:27626722-27627764 GCF_000695525.1 Brassica oleracea var. oleracea
GAATGTCATCATGGGAGGCTCCCCTCCTAGCGGAGACACTGTCCGTTCTGTAAAAGATTATCGTCGACAGGTCGCGATTTCCCAGAAGTGGCCGACTAAACCGACAAGTCATCTTCCGATAACCTTCTCACCGGACGACGCTGAAGGAGTTCACGCTCCCCATAATGATCCTCTTCTCGTCGTCCTTGGAATTGGAGAGTATGATGTCACAAAGATCCTCATTGACACCGGAAGTTCCGTCGACCTCATCTTCCGAGGAACTCTACAGATGATGGGAGTTTATCTTGACGAAATAAAAGCGTCTTCCAGGACATTAACCGGATTCAATGGATCCTCAGAAACTATCTTGGGAACAATCCGCCTCCCGGTACGCGCGTGTGGCGTTACTCGAATGGATAAGTTTGCCGTTGTAAGCACAAAAGCTCCTTATCACGCTATACTCGGCACCCCTTGGCTACACTCGATGCAAGCCATTCCTTCCACCTACCACCAGTGCGTCAAGTTCCCTGGTACGGACGGAAAGATAAAGACGCTGCGAGGGGATCAAAAGGCCGCTAGGGATCTCCTAGTCGCCACAGTCAAACTCCAACGGTCATCTCTACCTGTTAATTCTGTTTCTCCCCCAACCTCAAAGGTCCGTTCCCAGGAAAGCGAGATTCTCGAGTTACCTATTGACGACGCCGATCAAAGTCGAACCGTAAGGGTTGGTGCATACCTTTCTGAGGAAATGCAGCAGTCAATTCTGAACTTCCTCAGGAAGAACGTGTCTACATTCGCTTGGTCTATGGCAGACATGAAAGGCATTGACCCGACTATAACAACTCACGAGCTAAACATCGACCCGACATTCAAACCTATCCGCCAGAAGAGACGTAAGCTCGGCCCTGACAGGTCGAAGTCCGTAAACGAAGAAGTTGACAAGCTACTCGGCGCAGGTTCGATCGCTGAGGTCCGCTACCCCGAATGGTTGGTGGTTGGCAAATCCGATAGTCGTTAAAAAGAAAAATGGCAAGTGGCGCGTCTGCGTCGACTTCACCGATCT
>NC_027756.1:27627864-27630506 GCF_000695525.1 Brassica oleracea var. oleracea
AACTGTGGCATCTCCTTCGTCCCACCACGAATTTGGCGCGTCAGCTCAGCGCACCTAAGAGGATTAAGGATTAATGGGGTCGTCTCGTTGTAGGAAAACTCGACGCGATCGGGGAACTTGATCCTCTTCCTCCTCGTAGTAGAACCCTCTGAACGAGCTCCTTTTCTCGCAGACGGATCAGGAATAGATCTCTCACCCGTAACAGGATCACTGCCCCGCGATGAAACCTCTCTCTCTTCAGGAGGGGTTTCAAGAGAAACGTCGCCTCCCGCGATAAATTTGACGAGGCCCGTCTCCGCATCAGAAGGACGCGGCTCTGCCTCGACGGACTTCTTCTTCTTCTTCTTTCTGGGACGATCTTCAGGCGCCGCTCCGGAACGGTCAGACTCGACGGAACCTCTTGTAGCGCCTTCTCGTCCTACTGCCGACGCCTCGCCGCGATCAACGGAGGAAACAGCCCCTTCGTAAGGTCTCTTCATTCCTCTCTCTCCCTTCCTTGCTTCCAAACCCTCGGAGGTTTCGTCGAGAGAAGCGATCTCTTCAAGAGGAAGCTCTTCGGTTGCTTTCCTCTTGGGTTTTTTGCTCTTCTTCTTCTTTTTAGGACTCGAGGCAGGAGGCTCTGCCCCAACGTCTTTGTCGACTAAAAAAGGAGCTCCTTCCTTGGAAGCTCGGCCTGCGTCAGAGCTAGTCGACCCTTGCGCGTCGGCAGGAATTGACTTCTTCGAAAGCAATTGCAGCTTCCCCTTCAACAGTGCACTCAAATCCGGCACTCCGTCCATCTTCCTAGCTTCGTCCAAAAGTTTTTGCTGTTTCCGAGTAAAAAGGGACATACGCGACTTACGGGGCCCGAGTACAATAGGAAGCCTCGACTCCCAATCAGCTGTAAAAAAAAAAGGGAAGAGAGACTAAGTTTTTGATAGAACTTCTTGGAGAAAGACCGGTGAACTCACCTCTAGCAATCCGAGCTTCTTGACGTCTTATCCACTCTCGACTAAGATCAGGCCAACGAAGATGACTGTGAGCCACGATCGCCTGATTACTCTCGAAGAACTTCTCCGGGTATGCGATCGTATTCGGGTGACGAAATTCGGGTGACAAACTGCAACAACAAGAAACACGCCGTTAGGATACTCGAATAAGGCATGATGACAACAAACACTATCTACCAAGCGTTTTGTTCCATAGAACGCGGTAGTCGTCCCCAGGTGGCTCCGAGAAGGCATGCTCGTCAGATTTGACGTAAAAATATGAGCGCTGCCAGTCCTTCGTCTTGTTCGGGTGCCCTAACAAGACGTTGTAGCTCGAGCGCATCTCCACTGAAAATATTCCATGTGGCTCCGCCTTCGTAAAAGTTAACTCTTCGAATACTCTCACACTCATCGAAACATCTATCTCCGCTGCCATCACCATTAGCATAACCGCGATGCGCAGCGACCCGTTAAGCAACTGACAGATGGCGATGTCCCGACGGAATGCGTACGACGTGATCAGTCGGGGAATTGGAAACCAGAGCTTCGTATGGTCTCCAAAATAAGACTCATAGACACACTGATAGCCGATCGGAGGCGACCAAGGACGCTGTCCCTTGGAAGGAATGATGTATGTAACGCCGGCACCTCCACTTTGCCTCAATAAATCCCTCACCATCTTGTGGGACGAGCAAGAATCGAAGACATTCCCCCATGACTGGGCCCACGGGTCACGAAGCAATTCGGACGGGAGTGGGTCGAGTTCTTCGAAGATCCCACCAGGATGGTAGATCGTGGGTCGGCAGTCTATCTGGTCGAAAGGAATCTCCCGACTAGCTCGTCTCAAAGATCTTGAGGCTTGGCTAGACGCTTCAGAGCCACTACCGCTCACGTCACTGCTCCCGACTTCAACGCGATCCGCGCGTTCGTCACGGATCATCTTATGAGCATCAGCGACGAAAAGGCGTTGAGATAGGGTCATATTGTCTAAGTCCCGAAGAGCGTCGCGATGAATCAAGTCGAAATCATCCAGCGGGCTGTCAGCTACCCGTTCATCTCTGGTCGGACTCGGAGAATCTGCGACGCCCTTTCCTTTTTCTTCTCGCGACAAACGACCTCTCAGAGGCGTGATCCTGGATTTAGGGG
Source organism: Brassica oleracea var. oleracea (assembly GCF_000695525.1). Lineage (NCBI taxonomy): Eukaryota > Viridiplantae > Streptophyta > Magnoliopsida > Brassicales > Brassicaceae > Brassica > Brassica oleracea. Next base: position 27,629,979 of record NC_027756.1, read on the forward strand.
ACGAGTACAACCGCCAGACGATACCGACAAGCCTATGTGAGGAGAAACGTACCTTGAGAGAGAAAGTAAAAGTAGAGAGAAGGGAGAGAAAGCGGAATACCTGAACTTGCAGAGAAGAATGACGAAAGCGAAAGGGAGGAGCCTATTTATAGCCAAAACAAGGGCACATCCTCCGAAGCGCAATCATTAGGTCTACAGAAACCTAAATGGGCCTCAAAGGCCGCCTAAATACCCAAAGGCTTACTCGCGACGGTTCGGTTTCTCGTTCAAACCGATCTCTAACCAGACCAAAATTAATCCCCGATTTCGGTCTAAACCGGTTTTCTAACGTAAACCGATGAGATAAGCTTGAGCTCTTATATCGGGGTAATTCGCCTACCGAGTAAAACGTGCCCCCGTGACCAAAACCTCGGCGAGCAAAGCAGATCATGAGGAAGTACTACTCTAAGCGATTAGAAACATCAATAAAACGGCGTGCGACTAAACACGCTAGGACCTGATATACGAACGAACCTGACCCACAAATTC
>NC_027756.1:27630604-27637109 GCF_000695525.1 Brassica oleracea var. oleracea
TCAAGATTGACCAGTTTAGTCGGCTTAAGCGGCTAAAAATGGCGGCTCGACCCCATAGTACTTTTAGCCGATCAGCTAAGCCGACTAAATACGCTCGGCTTATAAAGAACAGTACCAAGGCCCGCGTACTCGGCCTTTAACGATAGGGCCCAAAGGACGACACGATTAGGGCATCACGGACGAGGGCACTATAAGAGGGGATGAGGAGACAACGAAAAGAGGGACTTTTGGACAACACACAGAAGCGGCTAGATCTAGGGTTTCCTAATCATCTCTTTGATCCTGTTGCTTGAACCTTTGATCTTGTCTCCTTATTTCCCGTCAATCTTGTAACCTCTTGTTTGATTCTAATAAAAGCGTCTTTAGTCACCCCATTCTTACGTTCATCATTCTAATCAACCGAATCCTGCACAAACAATGCTCTCTTAAACGGTTTTCTTTTCAAAAAACCGCCTTGGTCAGAATCCTTTTTAAGAAATCATTTTCTCTCTTTCATACTTGCAAGATATCATACCAACATTCTAATGGGTGATAATCTACGACTCAAAATGCAAAATATCAATTTGGGAGCGGAGGATGAACCTGTTGCTCTCCCACCGGAGTTATGTGTCCAAGCGGCGGCGGTTAATCGCTTTTCTTTGGTGGTGGTTCCCCTGAACCCTAGGAAGCAAAATCTCAGGGCGATGATCTCTCAGTTGCCTCGTCTTTCGGGTGTTGATCATGCGGTGGGTCGCATCATTGCGGTGAATTGTATTCAGTTTGTCTTTCAATCGGAGGAATCTACGATGATGGTGCTCCGTCGTGCCCCTTGGTCTTTTGCTGAATGGATGCTTACAGTTAACCGTTGGTACCCCCAACATCGATGAGGAGGAACTCAAAACCATTCCTTTTTGGGTCCAAATCCGTGGCATTCCTCTACAACTTCTTACTCGTCCCATGATTGAGTATGTTGGGGTGATCCTTCCTCCGGTCTTTGATGTTGACTTCGATGAAAATTCTACCCGAGTCGACTTCGTTCGGGTTCAACGGTTGTGGAATGTGGAACTTCCATTACACTTCCAGCGTAATTATCAATTTTCCCCAGGTGTCAATACTCTCTTGTCTTTAAAGTATGAACGGATGCATAACTTCTGTCTGAGGTGTGGTAGTCTATCCCATGAGCAGCAAGAGTGTCCTCTAGACTCTGACGATGAGCAACTTCCATCTGAACCTGATGAAGATAACGATGAGGATGGAGATGATGATGACAATGGTCCTGGTCCTGAGGAGATTGTTTATGAGATGGTCGGTAAGGAAGATGATAGTGATCAAGGTCTGAATAAGAGAAAGCGGGTTGAAGAGGGTCAGGGTAGCGTTTATGAGTGTGACGATAGGGTTTCTGATCCAGAGGTTGACGATGAGATGTTCTGGAAGTATGCTCCACTGGCTATGGCGAGGGCTGAGTATGACCGTCGAATGGGATGCGCTAGAACTCTGCGTAAACATAGATTTGTCTCTGATCTGGTTAACAACTTGAAAGAGGTTCAGAAAGAAGTTACGGGGGTGGACTCAGAAGAAGAGGACGCAGATGATAGTGATCATATTATCCTTGAGATGGAGGAGCGTCGTGGTGCAGGCTCAGTTTATGATTACTTTGCTACATCTTCTAGACTGGATCCTTCAGTGTTTGGTCAGAACATGGAGATTAACATTTCTGCAGAAGGATCTCGCTCCTTGAAGAGGTCCCGCCCTGAAGATATAATGGTTGATAAACATCAGGTTCAGGTGGGTAAGCTTTGCAGAAGATTCAGGAGGACTACGCTCAAGATGAGGTTCCGATGGATGAAACCAACCCAATAGACAGAGGCGCGGTGGGCCCGGTTCCACCACCAGTCCCATGAGAGTTGAGGTGTGGAACTGTCGAGGCTTGGGACAACGCCTTACAGTTCGACGTCTAAAGGAGATGCAAAGGTTGTATCATCCTGACTTGTTGTTCCTCATTGAGACTAAGCAGCAGAATGATTATGTTCGTGACATTGGTGTTTATTTGGGGTTTGATCAGATGGTGTTAGTTCCTCCGGATGGGCTTAGTGGTGGTTTAGCTGTGTTTTGGAAATCTTATGTATTTGTTTCCTGTATTTCTAGTGATTCCAGACTTGTTGATTTGCTTGTGAAATATAAATCCTTTCAGTATTTTGTTTCCTTTATTTATGGTCATCCAGTTCCTAAATTTAGACACCAGTTAGGGGAAATGATACAAAAGATTGCAGTAAATAGAACAGGGCCTTTAATGATCTTCGGAGATCTGATTAAGATTGACAGGGCTTTGCGGGATACTTCTGTTTCAACTGAGTTGATTAATGAGTTTATAAGAGATCTGTGGGAACCGAAATTCACACTGTCGATTTCCGTTTAAATAAGGAAAGTTAGGAAAACCCTAATTTCTCAGAGGTCCCGGATATCTGTTAAACCACACGCCAAACAATCAGAAGACGCAATCAAAGACGAAAAGAAATAAGAAATCGTAAAAGAGAGCAAAAGGAGTTTTATTCTGAATCCGCGTGTGAGCGTTACAACAAGGTAGAAGCCTTGGCCACGAGAGCTGTCGGCGAGATTCCTAGTTCTAACAACCTAAGACTGCAAAACCTAGTTGAGTCGCAGCTCGAGATAACAAAAACGGAAAGTTGCCTAATTGCTCTAAGTGCTAAGTTCGCTCTAAAAATTCTCCTTCCATGCCTCTCGCCTAGGACCCCTTATATACTGATTCCAAGGTCGGTGGCTCCAAGGTCGGTTTACGCCTTTCCTCTTCTGCCCTTAAGCCGCCATAGCATAAAAATGGAGATATTCCATTTTGTCCGATCTTCGTAATTATCTTCAAAATTTCGTATTTATCCGCGGAAACTTGACATTTATCTTCCCTTGCGGACCAAGCGTAAACCAACAACGGTTTACGGGCTGTTGGTTAAGAAATCGTAAGTTGGGCCTCGAGCCGTGTCCTAGGTCCCTTTGGGCCGTCTTTCGACTCGAAGCGTTTATTACGGCTTCTTTCGATAAAGAATAAACTTTCCGCGGTTTTTACGGGAAAGTTTGATTGATTACTTAGAAATGGCGGGGAACGTGAGATGGGTTCGCTACGGTATTCGGGAGATAGCATCGAAGGGTAGACGAGAATGCATGGACTGATGTCGTATCAGCGTTTCGGAAGAGCTCGGTCGCTACGTAGCGACCGAGCTTCTGCTCAAGCGTAGCGACAGAGCAGAATGGGCGTTTGGTTGTTATGCAGTGACTTAGCTTTGGCTCGAACTTGGTCGCTACGTAGCGACCGAGCGGAGCACGCGTTTGGTCGCTGCGTAACGATCCTTCTCGAGCTCTTGTCCGATGTTTCGCGTTTCTTCCGCAAAGGTTTTTCGTAAATAAGAATCTATTTCGAAAGTATATTTGTCGAAGAATTCTTCCACGTTTTTCTTTTTCGGGAATTTGGATGTTAACTTCGTCGTAACCGTTTTTGACCCCAACGAGATCTTAATAAAGCTTATGCAGCAGCGGAAGAATATTGGAGACTTAAAAGCAGGAATAAATGGTTAAATTTCGGTGATGGAAATACACAGTTTTACCATGGAGTTGTGAAAGCTAAACGAAGTTATAATAATATCACATGCATGTATGATGGAAGTGGTATCCTCCATACTACGGATGAGTCTATAGCTCAGATTGCTGAAGCATATTTTACTAATATGTTTTGCTCTTCTAATACTATGATGGGGAATGACATTTTACCTCATATTCATCGGAAGGTCACTCCTGAAATGAATCAGTTACTCATCAAAGAAGTGTTAGATGAGGAAATTAAGCATGCCATGTTTATGATTGGTTGAGAAAGGGCTCCTGGTCCGGTTGGCTTCACTGCTTCCTTCTATCATCAGTTTTGGGATGTAATAGCCCCTGATGTAGGCAGAATGGTGAAAAGGTTCTTTGATGCAGGGAAAATGGAACAACAGATAAATCATACTAACATATGTTTAATTCCAAAATTTCTTGGGGCTGTTGATATGTGCAACTACCGACCTATCAGGCTCTGTTCTGTAGCGTACGAGCTTATCTCGAAGATAATGTGTTTACGGCTTCAAACCTGCTTGGATGGTATTATTTCTGAGTCACAAGCTGCCTTTGTTTCTGGTCGTCAAATCTCTGATAATATATTAGTTGCTCATGAACTAATATCAGCTTTAAAGTCAAGAAGGATTGCTTAGAACAATTCTTAGCAATAAAGACTGATATTAGTAAGGCATATGATCGTGTGGAATGCTCTTTTTTTGGAAGCAACTATGCTGCACTTGGGTTTTGATGATAAGTTGGTTGCCATAACAATGGAATGTGTTCGATCAGTCTCTTATTGTGTCTTAGTTAATGGCTTTCCCTATGGAAAAATTACACCCTCTCGTGGTTTGCGACAAGGAGACGCTATGTCTCCATATTTGTTTCTTCTTTGTGTGGAGGTCTTTGTTGGGGTCAAAATCGGTCACGACTGAATCAATGTCTAAAAGTCCGTAAAAATCGGCATGAACGTTTTTACGAAAAATAAATCTTCGGAAAAGATTTATTCTTACGAAGAGCCCTGCGGAAGAAACACGAGACATTGGAGAAAAGCCCGAAAAAGGTCGCACGGTCGCTACGTAGCGACCGAGTGTCCGTCCCGCTTGGTCGCTACGTAGTGACCGAGCTCGAGCCAAGCTCGGTCGCTACGTAGAGACCGAGCTCGAGCCACGCTCGTTCGCTACGTAGCGACTGAGCTCGAGCAAAGCTCAGTCGCTACGTAGCGACCAAGCGTTCGTCCCGCTCGGTCGCTACGTACCAAACGAGCGTGCGTTCCGTTCGGTTGCTACGTAGCGACCGAGCTCTTCCGAAGCGTCAATACGACACGAATCCATGCATTCTCGTCTACCCTTCGATGATGTCTCCCGAAGACCGTAGCGAACCCATTTCATGTTTTCCGCCATTTGAAGTCATCAATCAAACTTTACGATAAAACCCGCGGAAATTTCGTTTTTATCGAAAGAAGTCGTAATAAACGCTTCAAGTCGAAAGACTGCCCAAAGGGACCTAAGAAAAGATAAATATCAAGTTTCCCCAGATAAATACGACATTTTGAAGATAATTACGAAGATCAGAAAAAATGGAATATCTCCATTTGTAGGCTATGACGGCTTAAGGCAGAAGGGAAAAAGCGTAAACCGACCTAGGAGCGAGTATATAAGGAGTCCTAGGCGAGAGGCATGAGGGACAACTTTTTAGACTCAGAACTCTCGGCACTTAGAAACTCTGAGGCATTATTCTCGACATGCTCTGTTTCCATGACTGGCACCCGATTACCAGACGAACGTGCACAAGCAGTTCGATCTCTTGGTTCACTCTTGAACTGCGTTCGGCATGATCCTCGAAAGGGGTACGTAGGCAGCCTTTCATAAGGTTCATTCTGAAATCAATCAAAAACCTTTTCTGTATTTTCTTCGTCTTTTTTTATCGAGCTGCGAGTCAACTAGGTTTGAGCTTTTAGGCCGCTAGAACTAGGTAACTCACTGACAGCCTTTGCGGCCAAAGCTTTTATGATCTCTTGTAATGATCGCAACGCTCTCACGCGGACTCAAAATAAGATCTACTGTTTTCTCTAAACTCGTTTGTTATCTTTTCATGATTTCCGCATATATTTGGTCACTTGCCGTTGGCTCTCGCAGAGATTCGGGACCTCTGAGAAATTAGGGTTTTCCTAGTTTCCTAATTTAAACGTAAATCGACAGTGCGAATTTTGGTTCCAACAGTTTGACGCTAGAAGGAGGGAAGGTACGAATTACTCTAACTCATAGCCTTAAAACGCTTGATCAAAACAATGTCTGGAAATACGAAAGAGAAAATCGCAGTTCGCAACAACGCTGGTAAGAAAACTCCAGCCGCCACTGTGCCTATGGCCAACGCCTACGCAAACGCCACAGTTCTTGAGAAAATCGAAAACCTTGCTGCGACTTTTCGTCACAGGAAGTGCAATGAAACGAGCTCGCGATTTCTCTTTTTAAACATAAAGGGAAACAATAAATCTTATCAAACCCCGTAATTTTGGCTCATTACCGAACAAAAAAAATCTCAATGTGTAAGGGTTTTACCAAAACACGTTTTCCGAAAACATTTCGGAAGGGTAAAACTTGTTCTCCATGAAGCGCAACAAATTGATTACATAGCTCGGCCTCTACGTAGCGACCGAGCAAGCACACGGCTCGGTTGCTACGTAGCGACTTAGTATTCAAATGTACATAAAAAATAAGAAAGAAGGTTTTTACGAAAAAATAAATCTTCAAAAAAGATTTATTTTTACAAAGAATCTTGCGGAGAAAACACGTTCACGAAACGTCGGAGAAACACTCAAACAAGGTCGCCGTGTAGCAACCAGCCCGCGCACTGCTCGGTCGCTACGTAGCGACCGAGCTCAGGCCAACTCTCCACTCGCTATGTAGCGACCTGTCAGGCCTAAAAAGGT
>NC_027756.1:27637212-27637700 GCF_000695525.1 Brassica oleracea var. oleracea
TCCACTCGCTATGTAGCGACCTGTCAGACCTCCACTCGGTACATAGCGACCTGTCAGGCCTCAGAAAAGTCCTCTTTTGCGTTCTCTTTTTAATCCTCATCGAAACACTTTTCGTTTCGTCTCAATCGGAGTTTCCGTTGAGATTTTACGTCGAAAACAAGTACGACTCTTCTTGGAACTTCTACTCGCTACATAGCGACCTGTCAGACCTACAGCTCTCTACATAGCGACCTGTCAGGCCTCGAAAAGCTCCTTCTTTGTGTTCTCTTTTGAATCCCGATCGAAACGCTTTTCGTTTTGTCTCAATCGGAGTTTCCGTTGAGATTTTACGACGAAAACAAGTAAGACTCGGCTAAACTCCTTCGCTTTCTCCTACTCTCCCTTACCTCCATCTTTGTGTTCTCCTTCAAATCTCGATCGAAACGTTTCTTGTTTAGCCTGGATTGGAGTTACCATTGAAACTTTACGATAAAAAAAAAAACCCGCAA
>NC_027756.1:27637870-27638438 GCF_000695525.1 Brassica oleracea var. oleracea
CGAACATTCACAAGAAGAGGAAGGGGAAATGAGCAAGCAAAACTGAGAAGAGACAAAACTGCATCTTCGAGAGAACTAAGGTATTTGCGACTTGAAATTTTTGAAATCAGACTTGGAGTTTTCGTAGGAAATTACTAAAAAATAAAAACGCCTTTGAGACAGCCATAGAACTTTAGGGAACGTAAAACCTAGGTGGATAGTCTAGCGAACTATGTCTTAGGTGATTTTTCCTGTCTCGATATATTGTCCCATAACTGTTCGTCCAGATCTTGCAAACCGATCTAAACTTTTCGAAAATCGAGAAACGATCGCCACGCATATCAAGCCCGCTTCCTATGGAGAGAAAAAACTAGAGACATGATGTCTTAAAACCGATTCGTTTCTGGCAATTCTCTCGGAACCGACATATTCCAAGTCTTCAACCTGGAAACAACCAAATCACAGTCCATGCGTCGTCTTCAAACCGACTCGGACTGTCGATCATTCTATTCCTTGAGAAAAAGGGACGAAGTAGGTGCGTATACTATACTCGTATACTCCCATACTTCAAAAACATATTCAAACAATG
>NC_027756.1:27638570-27639238 GCF_000695525.1 Brassica oleracea var. oleracea
GAAACGCTTTTCGTTTTGTCTCAATCGGAGTTTCCGTTGTGATTTTACGACGAAAACAAGTAAGACTCGTCTAAACTCCTTCGGTTGCTCCTACTCGCTCTTACCTCCATCTTTGTGTTCTCCTTCAAATCTCGATCGAAACGTCTCTTGTTTCGCCTGATTGGAGTTACCATTGAAACTTTACGATAAAAAAAAAACCCGCAAAGACTAGTTTTCTCGCGTGGATTCAGATTAATCGTATAATACGTCATCGGTTAACTTAACACCTTAGCCACCTCAACTATACGATTACGTTGAACCTTTTTAGTGACTTCGTATCAGTCAAGTTCGGAAGATAAATGTTAAGTTTCAAAGGATAAACACCAATATCGAAAAAGGCGAACATTCACAAGAAGAGGAAGGGGAAATGATCAAGCAAAACTGAGAAGAGACAAAACTGCATCTTCGAGAGAACTAAGGTATTTGCGACTTTAATTTTTGAAATCAGACTTGGAGTTTTCGTAGGAAATTACTAAGAAATAAAAACGCCATTGAGACAGCCATAGAACTTTAGGGAACGTAAAACCTACGTGGATAGTCTAGCGAACTAAGTCTTAGGTGATTTTTCCTGTCTCGATATGTTGTCCCATAACTGTTCGTCCAGATCTTGCAAACCGATCTAAACTCTC
>NC_027756.1:27639319-27639634 GCF_000695525.1 Brassica oleracea var. oleracea
GTTTCTGGCAATTCTCTCGGAACCGACATATTCCAAATCTTCAACCTGGAAACAACCAAATCACAGTCTATGCGTCGTCTTCAAACCGACTCGGACTGTCGATCATTCTATTCCTCGAGAAAAAGGGACGGAGTAGGTGCGTATATTATACTCGTATACTCCCATACTTCAAAAACATATTCAAACAATGCGATGTCTCGCAAAGATCAACAAAACGCTTTCGACAAGAAAACGCTTTTGACAAAGAAAACTCTCGTAGAAATATGCGGAAAAATATTCATACAATGCGATGTCTCGTCAAGATCATCCTAAAAG
>NC_027756.1:27640782-27642321 GCF_000695525.1 Brassica oleracea var. oleracea
CAGATCACGGATATAGCAGTTCACACAGAGTTAGATTACGAGATGACAACTCGTAGTCTTCCTTCTACACCCATATAAAATGCCATCGGCAGCAACACGCCTGATAACCTCTACATAAAAACCAGACCGTAAAGGTCTCGCTGGAAAACTAGTCATATAAACCTTAACTCCAAGACGAACTACGAAAGGCTTGCCCCCTTCAACAAGGGTACGTAGGCAGCCGTCATAAGGCGCAGACCCAATCTTATCGCGTTCTACTTTTAGAAGAGCGAGAAGACCACTTACCACAAACCTTTTCGACCATAAATTCCGCCTAACTCACCTAACTTGCCTAACTTGCCAAGCCACACGCTAGAACCTCACGCTAGAAGGTCATGGTTCTAACAAGCTGGGGGGCTAACTGTTGGGGTCAAAATCGGTCACGACGGAATCAATGTTTAAAAGTCCGTAAAAATCGGCATGAACGTTTTTACGAAAAATTAATATTCGGAATAGATTTAGTCTTACGAAGTGCCATGCGGAAGAAACACGAGACATCAGAGAAAAGCCCGAAAAAGGTCGCACGGTCTCTACGTAGCGACCGAGCTCGATCCAAGCTAGGTCGCCACGTAGCGACCGAGCACACGTCCTGCTCGGTCGCTACGTAGCGACCGAGCTCGAGCCAAGATTGGTCGCTACGTAGCGACCGAGCGTCCGTCCCGCCCGGTCGCTACGTAGCGACCGAGCTCTTCCGAAACGTCGATACGACATTACACATCCCGCCCGGTCGCTACGTAGCGACCGAGCTCGACCCAAGCTCGGTCGGTACGTAGCGTCCGAGCACACGTCCCGCTTGGTCGCAACGTAGCGACCGAACGTCTGTCCCGCTCGGTCGCTACGTAGCGCTCAAGCCAAGCTCGGTCACTACGTAGTGACTGAGCGTCCGTCTCGCTCGGTCGCTACCTAGTGACCGAGCGTCCGTCCCGCTTGGTCGCTACGTAGCGAACGAGCGTGCGTTCCGTTCGGTCGCTACGTTGCGACCGAGCTCTTCTGAAGCGTCGATACGACACGAATCCATGCATTCTCATCTACCCTTCGATGCTGTCTCCCGAAGACCGTAGCGAACCCATTTCATGTTTTCCGCCATTCAAAGTCATCAATCAGCTTTACGATAAAAACCGCGAAAAGTTCGTTTTTATCGAAAGAAATCGTAATAAATGCTTCAAGTTGAAAGACGGCCCAAAGGGACCTAAGGCATGACTCGTAGCCCACCTTAAGATTTCTTAACCAGCACCCCGTAAACCGTGGGACGGTTTACGTTTGGTTCGCAAGTAAAGAAAAATGTCACGTTTCCGCAGATAAATACAAAATTTTGAAGATAATTACGAAGATCGGGAAAAATGGAATATCTCCATTTTTAGGCTATGATGGCTTAAGGGCAGAAGGGGAAAAGCGTAAACCGACCAAGGAGCGAGTATATTAGGAGTCCTAGGCGAGAGGCATGAGGGACAAGTTTTTAGACTCAGAACTCTCGGCACTTAGAAACTCTGAGGCATTATT
>NC_027756.1:27642383-27650903 GCF_000695525.1 Brassica oleracea var. oleracea
CGGCTTGATCCTCGAAAGGGGTACGTAGGCAGCCTTTCATAAGGTTCAGTCCGAAATCAATCAAAAACCTTTTCTGTATTTTCTTCGTCTTTAGTTATCGAGCTGCAAGTCAACTAGGTTTGAGCTTTTATGCCGCTAGAACTAGGTAACTCGCTGACAGCCTTTGCGGCCAATGCTTTTATGATCTCTTGTAATGATCGCAACGCTCTCACGCGGACTCGAAATAAGATCTATTGTTTTCTCTAAAGTCGTTTGTTATCTTTTCATGATTTCCGCATATATTTGGTCACTTACCGGGACCTCTGGGAAATTAGGGTTTTCCTAGTTTCCTAATTTAAACGTAAATCGACAGTGCGAATTTCGGTTCCCACAGTCTTTAGTCAAATGTTGGATAGAGCACAAGCATCTGATTGCTTCCGAGGAATGCGACTTGCTAGAAACTGTCCAACGGTTACTCATCTGTTCTTTGCAGATGACTCCTTGTTTTTTGTCGAGCGACATTGGAGGATACAACTTATCTGGCTAATTTGATTGATCAGTATGAAAAAGTCTCGGGTCAGAAGGTCAACTATGATAAATCCTCGATCATTTTTGGTAAAAGGATTCCACAAGACTTGCGCTCAAGGATTCAACAAATTTTGAAGATCAATACTCTAGGTGGAAGTGGTAAATATTTAGGATTGCCAGAGCAATTTGGTCGAAGCAAAGTTTCTGATTTTCAGGGGATTGTGGAGAGAGTTAAGGAGCAGACTTCTCTCTAGTATACTCAATTCTTATCACTTATCACCGGCTGGAAAAGAGATTCTGATTTAATCCGTGCTCCATGCTAAACCTGTTTATCCTATGAGTTGTTTTCTCCTTCCAAAAACTATCTGTGATGCTATTAACTCTCAGTTCTCAACATTTTGGTGGGGACAGAATGAAGGAAAGCGTAAGATCTCTTGGATGTCTTGGAAAAAACCCTGCTTACCTAAGTCTGAAGAAGGCATGGGGTTCCGAGATCTATATGCATTTAACAAGGCTTTACTGGCTAAACAAGCTTGGAAGATTGAACAAAACTCTCAGTCATTGTTGTCCAGGCTATATAAAGGCTATTATTATAACTCGTCGACATTCTTACAGTCGACAAGTTCTACTACGTTTTCGTATGGGTGGAAATCCATCCAAGTTGGTAAGGAATTATTGAAGAAGGGTTTGATTATACAAGTTGCTAATGGAGTGAATACTAGGATATGGGAAGATCAGTGGCTGCCAGGTTTACCTCCCCGTAAAATAATATCTCCATGTTTGGTTCCAAATATGAAGGTTGCAGAGCTCATAAATCCTATTACCACTACAAAAAAAAGTCCACATTCATAGCACATGACGATAGCTCATTTTACTGATTTGCTATTGTAGATCCATATAAAATTTCTATACTCTATAACAACACTAGATTAACGCTATGGTAAAATTTTAGTAAGTGGGAAGCTAAAATCTAATTTTTCGCGAAACAGTTAATGAAAATCACAAAATTTCCCTCTCATCACTCATTTTCCCTCTCTCATAGCTCTCGTTTCCCTCTTTTCTCTTCGAACCCTAACAAAAGTGAGATCGATTCCATCGCCATTTCTATCACCATTTCCTGATCCCAACCGTAAATTCATCGCCATTTCCATCACCGAAGGCGATTTTGCTTCAATCGCGAGGTCTGACTCGCTATTGAGCTCAATTCCAGCTTATGTATCCTTTCTTTGATTTCTGTTAATCGAGCATACTTCTTCAGTTCTTTCTATTTCAGATTTCGATTTCGTTTTTGCATGTTCAATTTCGTGTTTGCTTTTACATGATTGACATCGATTTCATAGTTGTTTGCTTGAATTGAGAGACTGTACATATCGAGTTATCATCTAGTGATATGTGTTCTGAATTTGATTGATTTTACTTTGAGTTGGTTCTTTATGTTAGTAAAGGTTTCGATACAGGTTAGAACATACAATGGTGGACAAAGCATGGGTGCATCTTAGCAGGCAATGAATTAAATCATATATATTAGCTTTCAGTAGGTGTTTTGAGACTTAAATTAACTTGTTTATTTTCTTTTCCTTTTGATTCTGAAATATAGAGTTGATCCTGCTTATGAGAGAGGGGCTTCAAAGTTTGTACGAGATGTGGTTGCCACTTCTGGAGGGATTGATATGATTGTCTGTCCTTGCATTGACTGCCGTAATATAGATCGTCACTCAGGAAGTGTGGTAGTTGACCATCTTGTTACTAGGGGTATGGAGGAGTCTTATAAGATGCGGTCTGATTGGTATCTACATGGAGACTTCAACTCAGGGGTTGCAGATGAAGGTAGAGTTCATCAATGGAATGATGAGATCTTCGGGTTATACAGAGCTGCTGAGTGTTTTGATGCAGTGTTAGCTGGTACGGGGGATTTTTCTGAGATGGCAGAGGGAGAAGACAAGAAAGAAGATGAGTTTTTGGCGAAGCTAGCTAATACTGAAACACCATTGTATCTGAGCTGTGCAAACCATAGCAAGTTATCCGCTATTGTATCATTATTTAGATTAAAGACTCAGAATGGGTGGTCTGACAAGAGCTTCAATGATATGCTAGAGACATTGCCGGAGATGTTACCAGAGGAGAATGTGCTACACACTTCATTGTATGAGGTTAAAAAAAATTTGAAGTCATTTGATATGGGTTACGAGAAGATTCATGCATGTGTCAGCGACTGCTGCCTATTTAGAAAGAGGTTGAAGAAGCTTGATCACTGTCCTAAATGCAAGGCTTCAAGATGGAAGACTAATGTCCACATTGGTGAAACGAAGAAAGGAGTCCCACAGAAAGTGTTACGGTACTTTCCAATAATCCCAAGACTGAAGAGAATGTACCGGTATAAGGTGTTGGCCAAGGATTTACGGTGGCACTTCAGCAACAAAAGCACTGATGGAAAGCTTCGACACCCCGTTGATTCAGTCACATGGGATCAGATGAATGCCAAATACCCTACCTTTGCCGCTGAAGAAAGGAACATGAGGCTTGGACTTTCAACAGATGGATTCAAACCATTCAATATGAAGAATACGATGTACATTTGCTGGCCAGTTTTGTTAGTCAACTATAACTTGCCACCTGATTTATGCATGAAGAAGGAAAACATCATGTTTTCATTGTTGATCCCCGGTCCACAACAGTCTGGTAATAGTATAGATGTGTACTTAGAACCCCTCATCGAGGATCTAAACCATCTGTGGAGCATTGGAGATTTAGTGTACGACGCAGTGACTCGATCAACATTTACTCTGAAGGCGATGCTGCTTTGGACGATCAGTGGTGTCCCAGCTTATGGGAATCTTGCAGGCTGCAAAGTAAATGGAAGAATGGGGTGTCCTTTATGTGGGAAGAATACTGATAGTATGTGGCTAAAGTTTAGCAGAAAGCATGTGTACATGTGCCACAGAAAGGGTCTGCCACCAGATCATAGATTTCGTGGGAAGAAGAAGTGGTTCGAGGAAAGGCTGAACAAGGGAGAAGGGGGAGGACTTTAACTGGGCGTGAAATATCTCAAAACCTGAAAAATTTCAAGAATGAGTTTGGAAATGTTAAACGATCTGGAAGTAAGAGGAAAAGGGTGGTCTGTACAGATATAAGATCTGATACTGAGGGTTTATCCAGTGAATCAGAGGAAGAGGAAGAGGAATATGAAGACGTCAAAGTAGATGAAGATGAGTTATCTAGATGGAAGAAGAGATCAATCTTTTTCAAACTTCCTTTTTGGGCGGTAAGATACCACTTTCCTTTGCTTTTATTTTTCTATTATTGTTGTATTGTGTTTAACTTAAATGAGGTTTTTATTGTTGTTTCTGTTATGATTAGGAACTCCCGGTGAGGCACAACTTAGATGTAATGCATGTTGAGAGAAATGTGGCAGCTAGTTTAGTTTCGACACTATTGCACTGTGGGAAATCGAAGGATGGTCTTCCTGCTCGTAAAGATCTAGAGGATCTTGGTATTAGGCAGGATCTGCACCCTAAAATCCAGGGAAAGAGAACATATCTTCCTCCAGCACCGTGGTCATTATCCAAGACAAAGAAGAAGGTATTTTGCAGGCGTCTATTTGACTTCAAAGGCCCGGATGGATTTTGTTCAAACATTTCTAGAGGTGTTTCACTTGATGACTGTAAAGTCACAGGTCTGAAATCACATGACTATCATGTGTTAATGCAACAACTTCTTCCGATTGCTCTTAAAGGGTTGTTACCTAAAGGACCTAGGCTAGAAATTACAAGGCTATGCGCATTCTTCAATTTATTGTGTCATAGAGTGATCGACATGGAGCAGCTTTTGGTCATGGAAGCGGAGATTGTGGAAACTCTCTGCTTGTTTGAAATATATTTTCCTCCAAGTTTCTTCGATATCATGGTCCATTTGACTGTGCATCTAGGAAGGGAAGCCCGACTTGGTGGACCAGTCCATTTTAGATGGATGTACCCATTTGAGAGGTACTATCATGGTCCATTTCACTTATTTCATTGTTAGTATTCATTAGCTAATCTATATTTACTCACATTTGTTCAGGTACATGAAAGTACTCAAAGACTTCGTCAGAAATACTGCAAGACCAGAGGGGTGCATCGATGAGTCATATCTAGCTGAGGAATGTATCAGGTTTTGCAGTGAGTTTCTGAAGAAGACAACAAATGTAGAAGATAAAATTGAAAGAAACATGGAGTATGAGAACAACTCTATCTTAGAGGGGCGTCCAATATCCATCGGAACCTCAATTACACTCACTGAAATGGAGAAGAAAATAGCACATCTTGCTATCATCCAAAATCTGGCTCTCGTATGTAGAGTAAGTATCATATTATTTTCATTGATCTTTATATGCATGTTTATATTAATGACTGACAATTTGATTTATTTATTTTTCTCAGTGAGCATCTCCAGTATTTACAAGACACAAATGACAGATGTCGGCGAGATGCATCATTCTTATGGAGTATGCATACAAAGAATTTTGCAACTTGGCTAAAAGAACAGGTGCGTCATGAGAAATCTCAGTTCTTTAGTTATGGTACTATGGTATAGATGTTTATATACTTGCTTTTTACTTTATAGGTCCCTCTTGATTCTAAAGAACACGAAGAAACACTCAAGTGGTTAGCTTATGGACCACGTTGTTCTGCAAGGTCATATACATGCATTATAGTTAATGGGCAGAGGTTTCGTACAGCATCAGTTGATAGAAAAAGTCAGAATTCTGGAGTTTACTATGAGGCTACCGCAGTTTGTAGATCTAGTGCTAAAGATATATCACAAGTGGTTGATTTTGTATCTTACTATGGCAGAGTTACTGATATCATTTTGATGGATTACAATGTCTTCTATGTTCCTCTGTTCGGGTGTCAGTGGGTGGTAAAGGGTAATGGAGTGAAGATTGAAGATGGCTTTACACTTGTTAACATGCATCATAGTCAAGCCTCCTTCTTTGCTGACCCTTACATACTAGCATCACAAGCAAAGCAAGTCTTCTACTCTAGGGAAAATGAGTCATCCAATTGGTATATTTTCATGAGATGTCCTTCAAGAAGATACAGTAAAGAAGATGTTCAAGAGGGAGCTGCAGACATTGGGCCATTGCCAACAAATATTGACATGGATGTTGACAATGATTATGCCGACAATGCCAGAACTGATTGTGAATGAATATATGTGTGAACCATGTGCTTGATTGTTGTGTGCTTGATTTCGTGTTTGCTTGATTGTTGTGTGGTTGATTGTTGTGTGCTTCATTGTTGTCTGATATTGAATTATTTGGGATGGAATTAACTCTTCTTATCATAATTTGTTTCAGGTGAACTGAGATGGGACGTCCAAAGGGAAAGAAAGGAAGGAAACAATCATCAAAGAAAGCAAAAGAGGCGGATAGTGAGGTTGAGTTCGTGTGTAGTATACAAACACATGCAGTTGAAGAAAATGTACCAGACACAAAAGAACCTGAAGGTGAAGAACAAGCACAGCCCAATGAAGGTGAAGAACAAGCACAGCCCAATGAAGAAGAGGAAGAAGCAGGAGAGCAGCATGACGCCGAAGAGCCTTAAGGTGAAGTCGAACTATGTACAGATCAAGAGGCGGTAGTTGGAAACACTCGTAAGAGAAAGCGTGGACCAACAAGGATGAAAGACGTAGCCAAAGATCCAAATACCAGAGTTCATATTGATTTCAACTTATTGGGAGAAGCTTATGGTGATGGTTCAGTGAAGTTGTCTTCGTATCTAGGTCCGTTGGTAAGAGAACACGTTCCTGTGACACTTGAAAGTTGGAAAAAACTTACAGAAGAAGTGAAGACAGTGCTCTGGAAATCGATCCAGGTGACAGTTTCTATACACTTAGCACGAGTAAATGAGATGCATCAAATTATAGATATGTGATTTGTCTTTTATGTGATTGCAGGCGAGGTTTGATATAAATGATGGCTACCACAAGGATGCATTGCTTAAGCAGATGGGAGCCTTATGGAGATCATCCAAGTCATGCCTAGTCACTCAAATTAATGAAGCGGAGAATAACCAACAAAGGATGAAGCTCAGACCTAAGAATGTCACTCCGGTTGAATGGCACAAATTTGTGAAGCTGAAAACTAGCCAAGAATTCAAGGTATGCTTGATGACTTGAGTAAGATATGTTGAAAGTATATTACATATTAACAATCATGTGATAGGTTGTGAGTGATAGCTACAAGGAGAGAAGACGCAAATAAATTCCTCACACCTGCAGTCGAAAGGGAATGGTTAGACTTGCAGAAGAAATGGTCAGTATACCTTCTTCCTGTTGTTTCTTTGAAGTGGTTAGTTGAGGATACTAAGACATACGATATTTCTTCCGGTTTTTTTTATAAAAAAAGTTCTGAAAACCCATATGGAGTGACGAGGCTTAAAATCTGGGTGAAGTCGCGTACCAGAAAAGATGGAACTCCTATCAATACAAATGCGGCTGAGAAGATTGTGAGTTTATTTTCTGATGTGAGTTTATGTTCTGATTTTGGTTGGGAGTTATCTGAAGTTTCATTTGTTATTCGTTTGTTTTCTGATGTGAACCAAAAGGCAGCAGAGCTTGTTATCATGTGCTAGAGATAAAGATGAGGATACGCTAGTCCAACTGTTAGGTCCTGATAATCCTGGTCGTTTGAGAGTAATGGGCAGGAATATAAGTAAGACAAAATTAGCTTGCTTCCAAGTGAAGAACAATACTATCACTACAGGAAAACACAACTATAGCGACGAAAATTAATCCTCGTAAATTTACGTCGACTTTACGAGTATCTTACGAGGAAATGTAAAATCAACGTAAGTTCGTCGTAAAATAACGACGAAACGATTTCTTCGTAAAAACGACGTAACATAACGTGGGTTTTACGAGGAAAAATGGTTTCCTCATAAACTCTATGTAAAATTAGCGTCTACTTTACAAGGAAATATTTTACGTTTACTTAACGACAGAATTTCGAGTCCATCAACTTTTTAGTTGTAACACGTTTTTTGTTTCGGATACCTAACTGAATTTCGTCGTAAATTCGTAGTAAAATTTCAACTACCAGATTTGAAATTTTCCTATAAATATGGACGTTTGAACATCATTTTAAACACACCAACAAGAAAAAAAATTAAAACATGACAGAAAAAAAATGTCGGGCTCTGGGAATATTTTCGAGTTGCGGAGGTGGATGTATATGCACAGAGATGCTAACGGGAGAGTGACGAAAGAATACCTTGAAGGGCTGGAGACATTTATGCATCAAGCAGATTCCACACCGTTCGCCCAAGAAAGCGGTAAGATGTTCTGTCCTTGTCGGAAATGCAACAATTCAAAATTGGCAAATCATGAAAATGTTTGGAAGCATTTAATAAATAGAGTTTTCACGCCAAATAACTATATCTGGTTTCAACATGGAGAAGGTTATAATTATGAGAATGAAGTTAGTAGTAGTAATAGCAATTTTCAGGAAGAACCGGTTGATCATCATTTGCATAATGAACATAGTTACCATCAGGAGGAGCAGTTGGTAGATTATGATAGGGTCCATGATATGGTAGCTGATGCATTTGTAGCTCATGATGAAGATGAAAAACCTAACATAGATGCAAAATTTTTTTATGAAATGTTAGATGCTGCGAATCAGCCACTTTACAGTGGTTGTAGAACTGGGGAGATGAAGAGAAGTTAGAAGAATGTCGATTCTGCAAGAAGCCACGATTCAAGCCGCAAGGACGAGGACGTAATAGGGTACCGTACCAAAGGATGTGGTACCTACCAATTACAGACAGATTGAAAAGATTGTACCAATCTGAGCAGACTGCCGGAGTGATGAGATGGCATGCCGAGCATACTCAGATGGATGGTTAGATGAATCATCCATCAGATGCAAAAGCCTGGAAACATTTTAACAAAGTACATCCGGAATTCTCTAGCAATAGCCGAAATATGTATCTCGGATTATGCACAGATGGATTTAGTCCATTCGGAATGTCA
>NC_027756.1:27651323-27667030 GCF_000695525.1 Brassica oleracea var. oleracea
TTGTTTAGGCACAAAAGGGTTGTGAGAGACACTCCTCCTCCATATCTAACTGGAGAACAAATTGAAGCCCAAATCGATTACTACAGAGCTAACGAAACAGTTCGTTGTGGTGGTAATTGGCATGTCCTCGGTAATATGTCTGATTTTTACGGTGTTCGGCACAACTGGCACAAGAAGTGTATATTTTGAGAGTTGCCAAATTGGAAGGATCTTCTTCTGCGCCACAACCTCGATGTGATGCATATAGAGAAGAATTTCTTTGAGAACATCATGAATATACAATATTGAATGTCCCAGGGAAGACAAAAGACAACATAAAATCGAGGTTGGACTTGCCAGATATTTGCTCAAGAAATGAGTTACATATAAAAAGAAATGGACAAGTTTCCATTCCGATATTCAGATTGTCTTCAGAAAAAAATTCGGTGTTGTTCAACTGGGAGGCATCAGAAGTGAAGTTCCCCGATGGTATGTTTCAAATCTCTCTAGATGTGTTGAAAAGGGTCAAAAGTTCTCTGGGATGAAGAGTCATGATTGTCATGTCTTTATGCAACGACTACTTCCCTTTGCATTTGCGGAACTACTTCCAACAAACGTATATGAAGCACTTGCAGGTAGTATATTATAACACATTAATTTTATAATGGTTTAGTTTGCAACAATATATGACTACTAATGTGTTTAATTGTTTTTGTAATATACAAGGCATTGAAGCATTTTTCAGGGATCTGCCTGAGCACACTCACTCTTAAAGAAGAAGTCGTGGAACAACTTCACAAGAACATTCCCATCTTATTGTCCAACGTGGAGAAGATATTTCCTCCGGGATTTTTTGACGTCATGGAGCATCTAGCTGTCCACCTCCCATATGAGGTATTGCTTCGTGGACCTGTACATTACGGATGGATGTATCAGTATGAGGGAGCCATGAAATATTTGAAGGGAAAAGCAAAAAACCTCGCAAAAATTGAAGGTTCTATAATTGCAGGAAGTTTGACGGAAGAAACTTCTCACTTCACTTCGTACTACTTTGCGTTAAAATTACGTACCCGAAAAAGAGCTCCAAGAAGATATGATGATGGTGGTGTCGCGCCAACATATGCAGTTGTTGGTGTTCCAGACATCTTTAGCCAGATTTGGCGAATCAGTAGGAAATCGAAAGAGATTTGGTGGTCGAGTGAAGAAGACACTCATAGTGCACACACCTATATTCTACTCAATTACGAGGATCCATTGATGCGTTATTTTCAAAGGTAACATATTATATAATTATAAGCATAAATTATATAATTTCCAAAGATTAATTAATATAAAATGTGATTTTACAGCCTATTTGTTTCTCAAGTCGAAGAAACATTCTCAGGTATATCCTCAAGTGACGTAAACAGAAGGAAAGATCAACACTTTATTAAGTGGTTGAAGAATCAAGTATTAACTCAAACTCTTAATTTTTGCAGGTTGATCGATCAAACTTTTTTTTCATACATGATATGTATTTCAACGTTCTCTTTATTTTTGCAGGTTGATTATGACGACTACGCAGATTACCCTACGTGGTTTCACGAAATAATTCAAGCTCCACTTGCAAAGGTCACCACATCACAGATGTATTTCACACGAGGTTATACTTTTCACACATATGAGTATGGTAGACAGCAGGCGACCAGTAACTATGGAATATGTGTGAAAGGCGGAACAGATTTCTACGGGATATTGCAGGAGACTGAAGTGGAATTCTCAGGGTTATTGAAGCTGAAATGCGTCCTCTTCAAATGTGAATGGTTCGACCCCGTCGTCAACAGAGGTGTTCGGTTTAACAAATTCGGTGTAGTTGATGTCAATGGTGGACGAAGGTACAACAAATTATTTTTTTGGCATACATGATCTGTCTGATTAATTTTTACATTGTCTTTATTTTTGTAAGTACAACAAATTCGAGCCTTTCATCTTAGGTTCACAAGCAGACCAAGTTAGCTTCCTTCCATACCCTCGGATGAGAGAATTGGGAATAAATTGGTTAGCCGTGATCAATATTACACCTCGTGGACGAATCATCAGTGGAGAAGAACCACCATTGCAAGAAGAACAGATAAATGAAGTCGAGGAACCTGAGCAACAAATTGATGATATCCTTCTCATTGATCCGCATAATCATGAGTACAAAGATCTTACCGACGATGCCACGGACGAAGCTGTTGAAGACGAGTTTAATGAAAATGATGATGTTTCTAGTGATGACGAGAGGGAGTTTGGGGTTTCGGATTTTAGGGATTTAAACATAATCCTCGCTATTTACTCGTAAACTAACGAAGAGCTTACGACAAATCCTAAAAATAAAGAACGCGGGATACATTAATTTTACGTAAGCAGAATTCGTCGTAAAGACTTCGTAAATAGGAAAACTCGGGCCTCGCTAATTCCTCGTAAATAAAAAACGTGGGCCTCGTTAATTCCTCGTTAATCAACGAGGACGTTATGAGGAAACAAAATGCGGGCCTTGCTAATTACTCGTAAAGAAAAACACGGGCCTCACGAGTTCCTCGTAACTTTACGAGGAAATTACGACGATTACTAATTTCTTATATATACACGTGAGCTTCTCACTTCCATTTCGTCTCCACTTCCTCTCTATTTCGTAGTAATGGTACATACTCTCTCTATTTCCTCTCTAATTTGATTAGTTTAGGGTAGATTAGGTGGTTAGTGTAGGGAATTTAGATATGTTTACTGATTTTATGTTAATTAGTGTTGATTAGGTGGTTAATGTAGGGAATTTAGCTAGATTTATAGAATTTGTTATTTATAGAATTTGTTAATTACTGTTGATATTAATTTTAAAAATTAAATTTTTTTTCCAGACGGTTCGAAAGAACAAACTTACTCCCCATTACAGAGAGATGTTCGGTGAGCCTGGTAGTCATTTAGACCTGTCTTCTTCAGCTCCCGGTTCTTCGGATCCGGAGACTGTCCCCGAGACCCAGTCTTCTCAGAGAGTCTCTCGGTCGCCTCCTTCTGGTGCACCATCGGTTCCTCGATTCGTTTCACCACCGGCTCCTCATGCTCATGTCCCAGAGGTGCCTCCTCCTGTGCCTCCTCCGATGCCTGCCGGGATTCATCCCGATTTGATGGTGCCGCCGAGTGCTCTTTACTCGCAGTACACTGTCGAGGACCTTCTCGCTCAGCCAGGCAGAGAAGGTTTATCAATCCTAGACCCCGACCGACCGGACGGAACTTTGTCGTACGTTACATTCTTTTTAAATTCTCTTATAACAATAATAAATAATTTATACTTTAAATTTGTTTTTTTTTTCAGGTTTGGGGTTCACAATTGTGTTGCTCGGAACGAAACCGAGACGATCAATGGTTACTTCTCCGAGCCACATCCGAACTGGAAAAAGACACCGATCTACGTCAGAAAGACGTGGTTCAAAATTTTCGCTGTAAGTTACATATATACTTTAATTTTTTATGATTTAAATTTTAAAATTTTTAAAACTATTTCTTAATTTAATTTTTTTCTGTTACAGCAAAAATACCGTTGGTCCATGGGGGTCAATGAGAAGGTGAAGAAAGCGTTTAACACGAAGGCGAAAGCTCGCTTGTTGGACACGGTCTCCAACTGGAAGGGTGACTGGATCGTGAAGGGGTATGAGCGTGGCAAACCCCCTAAGCTCACCACGGATGTGTGGGATGGCCTCATCCATTATTAGCGGGATCCTGACTCCATTAGAGTCGCCGAATCTTGCTCTGTCTCCCGTCAACAGTCCACCGACGGATTACCCGTCACCTTATCCACCCTTGAAGTGGATATGATTTACGAGGAGGTAAATTTTTTAAAGTTTAAAAAAAATTTTATTATTCATTTAATTTAACTTTAACTTTTTACTATCAATATTTAATTTTTGTTTTTAAGGTTGTCCCTAAGAAAAAGGGACGTACGTTGGGGATTGGTTCCCTCAACGATGTTCCGAGAGCGACATCGTCTTATGGTCAGAGACGGGATGATGAAGTCACTCAGCTGCGTAACAAATTGGACTCGACGCGATCTGCGTTCACAGCTCGTATGGGTGGAGTCGAAGACATCTTGGACGTTGTAGCGGCCTCAAATCCGGAATGGGAGTCCTTGTTGAGGAACATGCGACGACAAAATCTCATTCCAGGCGAGTCATCCGGCACACATGACGAGGCGGATGTAGAGAGGAGGAGTGAGGAATTATACCGGGCGATGAACAACCCTTAGTTCTTTTTTTTTCTTTTCGTTGGTTGTATTATAAATTCAAAACTTATTTATGTATAAAATATTTTCGTATTTACATGTATTTTTAAATTATATTTTTATTAATAAATTAAATAATTTTTATTATATTTTTAATTCTGAAAAATAAAAAATCGAAGTAAATTCGTAGCTAAATTACGACTACATTATGTGGAAAGTTTACGAGGAAGTTACGAGGAAAATTTTTACGTCAACACTACGAGGAAAGCTTAACGAGTATTTTACGTGGAAGGGTTTACGTGTAATTTACGAAGAATTCCTTTCAAGGTATTTACGAGGAAATGTAGCGTCCTCCTTACGTGGAAAGGTTACGTGGTTTTTACGACAAAATATTTTCTTCGTCTTTACGACGAAATGTGTTTCTCGCTAATTTACGATGAATTGGCGAGGAAAAATGGGTCACGACGAACGGATAACGACGAAACTTGTTTCCTCGCTAATTCCTCGTAAAGTCTATTTTACGACGAACTTACTACGAAATTCACCGTCGTTAATGTTGTGTTTTCTTGTAGTGTATGTTTGAAATGCAAGAGAAGCAAATTGAACTCATGGAAACGGTGGATCAGTTAAAAGCTGAACTTGCCAAAGTGAAAAACCAGTTCAGAGAAGAATATAAAGTCGGTGAAAACTCAGCTGCTAGAGTAAGTCATTAATAGTAGATCAATTATTGTTTATAATTTTTCAATGGCACATCTTAAGTCATGACTATGTTATAGAGTGTGAACAAAAAATCAATGAAAATGTGTCTTCTTATTGATTGGGCTGATGAAGATGGAAACGTTGCTGAGGGGTGTATTCTCTCTTCCGAGCCAGATGATATAGTGAATGACACTCGCTTAGGCCCTACAGATTTTATAGTCTTGGTTGAGTCTGCTAATGAACCAGAAGTTTACCTCTGGAGACCTGCGCGAAACATGTGCACCATTAAGGAAGTTGTTGGTCATATTATTGCATGGCCTAAGAATAAATGTGTTGAACTAGGTCAGGGCCTCCAACCAAAAGACATTGCGCCACTGGTAAATTTCTTTTCCCTGTTGTCTTACAAGTTAAGTTTACAACTAAGAATACTGATTTGCTCATATTATTCTATGACTGTGACAGGGCTCAAGAGCAAATTCTCTCAACAAATGCCGACTACTGGATTTATCCGATGATTGTGTAGTTGTTGGTGAAGGACGTTGGCAAACTACTGAACCAAAAGCATTGGTTAATGGAATTCCCTTCGGACCAAAAGCAGTTAAAGTCTTTCTGGATGTGATACTTGAACCTGAAACGTTTTTATGGAGGCGTACTTCGGATGTGGCGTACCTTGAAGACTGCTTAATGTCGTTTATTTCCTGGCCAGCTCGCAAAGTGGTCTTCGAAAACCCACCAGAAGGAACAAGAAAAGTATCTCCTACACGAAACACTGCATCGTCAGTAGGAAACGCAAGAGAAAGAACTAAAAAAGTTCCATTTTTCAGTTCTAAGAATCCTACAGCAACATTAGAATCCTACAGCAACAAGTGTACAAAAAGGTCAGAAAGCTCCTACTGAGAAGTATCTTACTGCATCAAGCCCGGTAACATTTTTTGTTTAGGTTTTAAATAATATTGTTACCATTTCTGTCTGAGTATGAACTGGATTTGTATGGGTAACATTGTTGTCTGTCTGTTCCAGCAAAATCATGGATTTGAAGCTATACAAGTGAACCAGAAGTGCAAATTGATGGACATTGATGGAAGGAAACTGGTTGTTGCCGAAGGACGTGTGCATTCAACAGACCAAGATCAAATGGTTCACTTTGTGCGATTGGGTCCGAATGCAGGTAGAGTGTGGGTAGATGCAGTGATGGTTGATGATGCAGACATATGGAGGAAGTCTGATGAAATAGAATCCATGAAAGATGCACATGGTTCATCAATTGCATGGCCAATTGATAAATTGGTCATCTATTAAGATGCACATGTAAGTAGTGTTCTACTTTCTTCTTTCAAAATTTCATATGCAATTGCTAAACTGATGGGAGTTTTTGATTGTTGCAGCATGGAGGGAATGAAGAACTTTGGTCCAGAATTAGCTAGTTTTAAACTAGGCTAATGAACTTATAATTATCATGTTTCTTAAGACTTTGCCTTATGTTTCTAAAATTATGACTTATGTATTGTTTTATGAAAGTTTGGATGTTATAAAAATGTTGGTTATTATTGAGGTTTCACTTCTGAAAACTAATCTGGTCGAAAGATAAAAACTAGACTATCATAGCTCACGAAACAAATCAACAATAGCAAAAAAAAAAGTTGTTATTCTCTACTAGCATTGCGTTTAAAATTACCTACGAAATAGACTATCATAACATAATTTAATATAGCATTACAAACCCGCTATTCTAGAGAACCTATAATAGCACACAATATGAATCATAAACAATTTTTATAATTAAAATGTCGTGTTATAATAACGTTAATCACCGTGTCCATTTATTGCCATCGTATCTGAACATAAAATAGCGTCAACAAAAAATGCTATCGTAGAGGGGGTACCTATGATGGCAGCCGATGACATAGCATTTCAAGTTTCGCTATGAAAACCCTACCATCGTTTATCTTGTGCTAACAATGTGCATATTTCTTGTAGTGTACTGGTACATGGGATAGAAGGAAAGATTGCTACTCTTCTACTTCCTGAAGATAGTGAGTTAATTCAGCAGATAAGGTTGTCAAAATATAATCAACATGATCGATATGTTTGGCCTTATACTACAAATATAGAGTACACAGTAAAGTCTGGTTATTGGACGGCTACACAAGACTTTTACGAAGGAGAAAATATAGATCAGCCAGTAGGATCTATTTCTCTTAAGAGGATGATATGGAAACTCGACATTCTCCCTAAGATACAACATTTTCTATGGAGAACATTATCAGGTGCCTTGCCCCCACCTATGTTCAACTTTGCTCTCGTGGAGTTAATACAAATCCAGTTTGCCAGAGATGCTGTCTTGATGAAGAAACTATCAACCATATGCTATTTTTGTTATAAAGAAACTATCAACCATATGCTAATATATAAATGTTGTTCAAAAAAAAAAAAGAGTTACTAATTTATAAAAGGTTTCCTTTTTAAAATTTATATATCTTAAAATATACTTTTGTATAATAAGAAAATATTTGATTTAACTCTTTATAATATTCATTAAAATTTATAAATTCAATTTTCATATCCTTTTATTATATTGTTTTATTGCATGAGTATCATACAATTTAAATGTATTTAGAGATAATTTTATTAGCTATAATCAAAAATATTATTAAATCTTAAGAAAATACAAATAAAATCTATTATAAATATAAAATAATATAATATATTATTTATAATTATATAGATTATATATATATTATTAATTTATTATTTTAATGAGACAATATATTTACACTGGATAATCAAAAAATTGTTATCTTATTATTTTATCGATCTGTGTCATATTTTGAACCGACCTAACTCGGGACCGAATAAATTTATTAATTTATTAAGTTTACTAATTCATAGAATTTTTAATGTAAATATATTTAACCAAATTCAAAATATGGTTCTGATAATAATATTAATAATAAAAGATAATATTTTATTTCAGTAAACTACGTTGTTAATAATAAAAGTGTAAACTCTCTTACTAATGTTAAAATATAAATATTTATTAAATAAAATGAAAATTGTTGATTTTTAATCAAAATAAATATTCAAAATTATTATATCATTATAAATGAAATAAATATTTAACTACATAAAATCAAATCAAATATATTTACATAGGATATTCAAAAAATTAGTAACTAATTTTATAGATTTGTGTCATATTTTGAACCAGCCTAAGTCGGGACAGATCTAAATTATTAACGGAAAATTGCTAAAAATTACTCAAAACTTGATTTTGAATACAAAATGTACCCCAAATTCAATCAAATGCAAAAGTAACCAAAAAGGTTAATGAAATTACAACAACATCCTCATAGAATATTTCTTTGTAAGTCTTCTCGTTCGGTAGATCTTAAATATAATTTTAAATTTAGGCTTTTTGTAAAATTGACTCAAAACTCAAAGTCAACCACAAAACTAACCTACGTTTTTTTGGATATTTCTTGTCCTATTCACCCCACAAATTCAGATTATTCACGAAAATGACATTAAATATTTTTATTTTTATTTTTTGAAAAATGACATTTTTACCCTCTAAACCTCATCATCTTCAAGTATTTAAAAGATTGCAATTGCCATCAATACACCAACCACCATGAACAACCAATT
Source organism: Brassica oleracea var. oleracea (assembly GCF_000695525.1). Classification (NCBI taxonomy): domain Eukaryota; kingdom Viridiplantae; phylum Streptophyta; class Magnoliopsida; order Brassicales; family Brassicaceae; genus Brassica; species Brassica oleracea. Next base: position 27,659,884 of record NC_027756.1, read on the forward strand.
TGAAGCTCTTAATGCACCTCAAATCAATTTACACTTTTTCTTTCTCAATTCTTATAAACTAAAAACAACATCTCTTTCACTTTCTCTCCATATTCATCCAAAAAAAAACCCAAGATTTGATTCTAAATTTTTTATTGTTCATAGAGCCATTGAAGCTTATGATTCTTGGTGGGTCACTTTTGTTTGAGATTCTGGCTGCTTGGAGAAGACTTATGTGTGCTAAACATGTTATCTCACTGGTTGAATTATTTTTTGTACTAAACATTATATTTTAGAAGAATTCGGAAGAATTATGGGAAGTCTTCTAAAATGTAGACTTCCTGGAAGTCTTCTAAAATGTAGACTTCCTAGAAGTCTTCTAGCACATTATATTTTAGAAAAGACTTCCGAGAAGACTTCCCATAAGTCTTCCAAAGTCTGCTCCATATCTGAAAAACATGTATATCAAACCCAGATCTGAAAAACTTACATATCAAAAAACGTTCCAATGGCTTAAAACAGAGAAAATGAGTGGAAGATTAGATAGATCATTTACAGAACACGCAAAAATACATATCTAAAATTAATAGATCTACCCTTAAATGAGTGGAAGATGAGAAATGTGATGAAAAACCTGCAAAACAAGATAAACTAGTGAGAAAGACATGAGACAAAAACAATAAAATGATAAAAAAAATTGGTGTTTATAAGTTCAAAGAGATTAGAGAGAGGTTGGAGAGTTTTAGAATGAGGAACATAACATTTTTTTTGCAGCCATTTGAGAGGATGAGATAAAATGTGTAAATTTTTCTTTATATATGGAGACAAAAATTCCAATAAGGTTAAATATTTTCGATTCAGAAAACTTTCAAGTAAGTCTTCTACTAGAGGAAATTCCTAGACGACTTACTTGTAAGTCGCCCAGAAGACTTCAATATTTTTAGCGGGAAACTAAAATATTTTTAGCGGGAGTAAGAAGAGTTCATAAAAGTCTTCTAATCGCCAGACGACTTACCTGTTAGTCGTCTAGACCTTAAACATAACCCCTAAACTAAATTAACTAACTAAACACTTCATAAAGTCAAACTAAACTTAAAAAGTGTTTACTATACACAGAAATAAACACATATAAGTAAAATTTTAATTTTTCAAAAAAAAATTTAAGATTTCCAAAATCTAACCCTAAGAATACATACAATACCAAAACATATATTGTCAAACCCTAAGCCAAAGAATATCATGATTAACTACTTTCACTCATCTATGTTGAAAACTATTCAATTTTATTATATCTTAATTTATATCACTTAAAACAGTTTATAATTATATAATTTCCCACTTGTTAAAATATTTTTTTTTTAAATTTAAAAATTATTTTTAAGATCAACTAGACCAGAAGACTTCCATGGACGTCATCTAGACTACGTACAATATCTTAGAAGACTCAGAAGACTTTCTGGAGCTATATTCGTAAAAATGAGTTTTTTTTTTGTTTGGTCACAAAGGGCTGGCTGTAGTTTCACAAGACTTTTGGGTTACTTTTGCATTTGATTCAAGTTTGGGTATACTTTTGCAATCAAATCAAGTTTTGAGTCATATTTGGCAAATTCCCCTTAAAATTTTTATAAAAAATATTTTGATGGAGGAAAAATTGAAAACATATAATAATAAACATTTCTAAATGATGTAAATTTAGTTTTACTAAAATTGAATTATTTCAACATAGATGAATGAATGTAGGTTGAGTCATCATAGTCTTTGGTTTAGGGTTTGGTATCATATGTTGTAGTATTGTTGGTATTTTTAGGGCTAGATTTTGAAATCTTATCATTTTTTATAAATAATTTAACCTATATATGTTTAGTGATTATCTAATAATTGGATTTAAACACTTTCTGAATATATTTTAAGTTAAGGAAGTGTTTTTTTGATTAGTTATTTGATTAGTTATTTCATATCCCATCTAAAATTTGGTAGAATTTATAGTTTCCGCCAAATATTTAGAATAATTTAGGTTTTCCGCCCAAATCAAAGTCTTCTAGAAGTCTTCTAGTGGAAGTCCTCCAGAAGTCTTATAGGGGATGTTTTCTCATGTATTAGATCTTAAAAGTAATTAATAAATTTTATAAAATTACGTTGAAAGGGAAAAAATCAAAATCATGTATTAATAAACATTTCCAAATGATGGAAATTTAATTTTACTAAAATTAAATTATTTTTGACATAGATGATTGAATGTAGATTGAGTCATGATAGCCTTTGGTTTAGGGTTTGGTAACATATGTTATAATATTGTTGGTATTTTTGTGGTTAGATTTTGAACTAAACTTTTTATTTTATTTTTAATTTGAAATTTATGTGTGTTAGTGACTATCTAATAACTTTATTTAAAGACTTTTCTAAGTTTCTTTTAAGTTTAAGGAAGTGTTTTTGCTTAGTTATTTGATTATAGGGTTTGGAAGACTCCTAAATGACTTTAATTTAGGGTTTTGTAACATATATTATAGTATTGTTTGTATTTAGGTTAGATTTTGGAATCTTAATTTAAAAAAAGTTAACCTACATGTGTTTAGTTTTGTGTATATTAAACACTTTATAAGTTAATTTTAAGTTTAATGAATTATTTTTAGCTATTTAGTTAGTTATTTGATTGGCTTAGGGTTTGGAAGACTTCCAAAATATTTCCCAAGAAGTTTTCTGACATATTCCCGCCTAAATTTTAGTATAATTTAGATTTTCCGCCTAAATTTAGTAGAATTTTGGTTTCCCGCCTAAAACGAAGTCTTTTAGAAGTCTTCCAAAATTTTCTCGTGTATTAGATCTTAAAGTAATTTATAAAATTTATAAAATATATTTTGAAAAGGAAAAAAATCCAAATCATGTAAATATAAACGTTTCTAAATGGTGTAAATTTAATTTTATTGAAATTTAATTATTTTTAACATAGATGAGTGAATGTAGATTGAATTATGATAATCCTTGGTTAAGGGTTTGGTAAAATATGTTATAGTATTGTCAGTATTTTTAGGGTTAGATTTTGAAATCTTAACTTAAAAAAACAATTGACCGATATGTGTTTAGTTTTGTGTATATTAAACACTTTAAAAATTGATTTTAAAGTTTCATGAAGTGATTGTTCAAAAAATAAAATTCACAAAGTGTTTTTTTTTTGCTATTAGTTAGTTATTTGATATTAGGGTTTAGAATACTTCCCCCTCGGTTTAGAAAACTTCCCCTTCCGAGGGGGAAGTATTCTCTTAAAAGACTTCATGAAAAGTCTTTTGTATCGAAAATATTTAACCTAATTAGAATATTTGTCTCCATATATAAAAATTTTTACACATTTTCTTTCTTCATCTAAAATGACTGCAACAAAAATGTAATGTTTCTCACTCTAAAACTCTTCAACCTCTCTCTAATCTCTTTAAACATCAAAACATCAAACTTTAAATCCATTTCTCATTTTTTTCTTATGTCTTCTCACTAATTTATCTTCTTTTTGCAGGTTTTTCATTACATGGTTCTCATCTTTCACTCTTTCAAAGGTAGATCTATAAACTTTGGATGTGTATTTTTGTGTGTTTTATATATTAAATTCTAAAAAGCTATAAATTCAACCTAATGTGACTGTTTTGTTTATTATATAAGCATAAAAATTATAATTTTGAAATTGTTCTCTGTTTTGAAGTCATTTGAATGTTTTTAAATTTGTAATTTTTTTCAGATGTGAGACAGACTTTGAAAGACTTTTCAGAATAGTCTCGGAAGACTTCTTGGGAAGTCTTTCAAAATTTTCTTCCTAAAGTGGTACAAATTTTGAATATGTATTTTGTGTGTTTTATATATTAGTTTTTTAAAAGTTATAGATTCAACCTATTGTGACTGTTTTATTTATTATTTTTGCATAAAAAAATATTTTTGAAGTTGTTTCTGTTTTGAAGCCATTTGAATGCTTTTGAATATGCAGATTTATTTCAGATCTGAGTCAGACTTTTCAGAAGACTCTTGGAAGAATCTCAGAAGACTTAATGTATTTTATGCTAGAAGACTTGACTAAGAAGTCTTCTGATGTATTTTATGCTAGAAGACATTCCACAAAGTATTTTGGAAGTCTTCTGAAATCTTCTGCCCAAAGTGGTACAAATGGATGATGTCAAGTGGAGTCCAAGCTTATCTATGTTAAAAAATGATATCTAGCTCCATGTGTAATAGTTTTGTTAATTTATGGTCTGTTTTATGATTTGTATGTAAACTATTTTAGTTGTGAATTGTTTTGTAAACTTGAAAAGATGTTAATCAAAAGAATTTGGTCAATATGTTCATCTTTTTTCAAAAGTACTTGACATTATTGAAGTTATTGATACAACATACCAAGAATTTTTTTTAACCATTCTACCCACTCATAGCAAAACACAACACAACAACACAAAAACTTAGTCAAATTTACTAAAACTAAGAGAGAATAATTCTCAAGAAATCTTAGTCAAATTCACAAAAGATGAAAATTGAATTTTAAGTGAAAATTGAAAATTTAAATTTCATGGAAGTTAAAAATGATATCTTATGATCTAAAAAGACATATTAAACCACATAACTTGATATACTTGAAGTTACATAATACTTTTGAAAGTTAAAAACATACATCGAAATTACTTAACACTCTTGAAAATCTAACGTAGAAGACTTCTTAAGATTTGTTAGCTCGTGTCAATATAGGAGCTACTTAAGAAGTCTTCATGGATTAGCTAGAAACATTAGTAAACATGAATATTTGAAATCTCATAACTATGACAAATAAGTTATGAATTTCATCCAGGAACCCCAATTTTAACTAATATACATAAATTAATAAAAAAATATTAAAATTTTATTTTAATTGTGGAGAAAATGAAAGTTTATTAAACATTGACGTATAAAACTTTTACGGAAGTCTTCCTGTAGAAGACTGCTTAGAAAGTCTTTCATTTATGTCATTTTTGCAATTGCAAATTTACAAAGGAAGACTTCTAGAGAAGCTTACTCTACAACAGACATCTTGAAAAGTATTCCTTTGTAAATATTAGCTTACTTATCAAAATTGGATATCCGGAACTTATCAAAAGTCTTACATATTAGTTTTGCAATTGACCAAAGTTCTAGAGAAGTTATCTTCGAGAAACAGATATGAAAAAATTCAAATGTCATTTTTAGATTCGATGAAATTCATGTTTAGCTTTTACAAGCACATATAACTTCTTAATATAAGTTACTCACTCGTTCTTGACCATGAATCATGAACTTGAGTAACTCTAATAAGCTTATAGTTTTTGAAATAAAAAAGTTAAGTTTTTTGGATGAAATAAGAGATAAAGTGAAAGGGAAATGATTTATGTGTGTAAAAAATGAGGATATGGAGATGTATATGTTGATTTTAGGTGCATTTAGAGCTTGTAATTGGTTGTTCATGGTGGTTGGTGTTTTGATGACAATGACAATATTGTAAATAAATGAGGAAGATGAGGATGAATGAGTAAATTAAAATACTCATTTTCAAAAAAAAAAGAAAACAAATAATGACATTTTCGTGGATAACTCAAATTTTTAGGGGCAAATGAAAATTAAAAAAAAAACATGGATCATTTTTGTGTTTGGCTTCAATTTTTGAGTCATATTTGAAAAAAAAACTCATTTATTAATTTATAGCTTTTATTAAAGGAAATTAGGCTTACAAACCATATAAAAACACAAATTCACTAGCTATCAAAAAAACCTTCCACTCTCCTACTTTCTCTTCCTATCTCTCTCTTCATTCTTTCTACAAATCTAATTTCTATTTTTTCTTGGTTATTTGGCAAATAAGCCCTCTTATTAATTCATATATTTTCTAGTGTAAATATATTTAACCAAATACAAAATATGGTTCAGCTTCATATTAATTAATTTTAAATAATAATATTAATAATAAAAGATACTATTTATTTTAATAAAGTGTGTTAAATAATAAAAGTGTAAATTCTCTTGCTAATGTTAAAATATAAATATTGTATTAAGTAAAATTATAAGGGCTTTTTGCAAAATTGACCTAAAACTCAAAGTCAAACACAAAATTAACCTCCTTTTTTTTAGGAAATTAGTTTTACCCTATTAACCCCACAAGTTCATATAATTCACGAAAATGCCATCAGATTTTTTTTTTTTCGAAAATGACATTTTTACTCTCTCACCCTCATCATCTTCAAGTAATTACAAGATTGTCATTGTCATCAATACCCCCAACCACCATGAACAACCAATTTGAAGCTCTTAATGCTCCCAAAATTGATTTACCCTTTTTCTTTATTCATTCTTATGAACTAAACGCAACATCTCTATCACTTTCTATCCATATTCAGCTAAAAAAACCCAAGATTTTGATTCTACATTTTTTATGGTTCATAGAGTCATAGAAGCTAACGATTCTGGGTGGGTCACTTTCGTTTAAGATTTTGTGTGCTTAGAAAAGTCTTATGTGTGCTAAGGAAGTTATCTCACTAATTTAAGGTATAAAAACGAGTTTTTTTTCCAGATCTGTTCGTCTAGACGAATTCCCAGGTAAGTCGTCTGGCTGTAGACGACTTACCTGGAAGTCGTCTGGTCAATGCAGAGGTTATTTTTGCAATTGACTTTGAAATCTGTTTTCTGAGACGACTGAAACATAAGTCGTCTGCTTTTGTTTGGTTACAAAAAAGTCTCCAAAGAACCAAGACATGTAAGTCGTCATAGGTTAGTTTTGCATTTAACTGGATTTTGTCGGAATTTTGACGTTTCTGGACAACTTATTTTTCAGTCGTCTGGTGGAAAATTGAAATATCAATATTTTATTAAAACTCGACGACTTACATGTAAGTCGTTGTAGGTTAGTTTTGCCATTAAAAAAAAACTTCAATATTTAATTATACCCAGACAACTTACAATTCAGTCGTCCGCCCGATGACTTACATGTAAGTCGTCCAGGATTTTATTCCGAGATTCTGGTCCAACCTTGTAAATCCTGGACAACTTACATGTAAGTCGTCGGACGGACGACTGAATTGTAAGTCATCTATATATAATTAAGTATTGAAGTTTTATTTTTCAATTGCAAGACTAACCTATGACGACTCAATTGTAAGTCGTCGAGTTTTAATAAAATATTGATATTTCAATTTTT
>NC_027756.1:27667222-27673036 GCF_000695525.1 Brassica oleracea var. oleracea
ATCTGCGTTGACCAGACTACATATATTTTAGTCGTCTGGAAGACTTAGATTGAAGTCGTCTTCGTCGATCTTTAATAAACTTTCGTTTTCTTTGTTCTATGTTTGCAAATGTGTTTTATTTTGACTTTTTCAGATGATGCGTCAGTTACATGCAGTGTATGGAGAATGGTTGTTGAAAGATGGATGTTGGAATTTTGTGGTTGATCATTTCAAAGGAGCGAGAGTGTTATTTTTGAGTGAAGGTTCGACACATGCTGATCTTGTTGTAATGGCTCAAGAAGATTATAACCTGGACATGAACACAGAGTCTGTGGAGTTAACTTACTCATTACAACAGATGGCTCCAGACCTTCCTCCTATTCATGTTACAAGTGATAGACAAGTTCGTAACTTGCTCGAGATAACGCATGAAGTATGTCTGGCTGTAGACGACTTACATGGAAATCTTCTGGTCAATGCAGAGACTTACATGGAAGTAGTCTCGAATTGATATATGCTTTGACTAGTTACTATTGTTTGTTTTGATCTCTTAAGTATTATTGTTATAGACACTAATGATAATTATTGTTATGAGTTGGAAGAAGGGTTAAAATGCTTCTTAAAATGTTGTATCAATATGAAGCTACCAACATTCTTGTTTATTAAGATGAGAAGAATGTCATTGGAGTTTATTATTGCATATGGGAGATCCAAAGATAAGAGAAAGGCTATTGTAGTCTATTATTTCATTGATTTGTAAATGTGTAAACACATTGTTACCACATGTATTACATCTTGAGAAACATTATTACTGATTTTACAAAAAAATCACAACTAAAAGAGTAGACATGCAATTCACAAAACAGATCACAAATAAAGCTATTATAGATCATTTCTCTACAAAGACAAGCTTGGACTCCACTTGATATGGAAGAAGACTTAGTCAGAAGACTTCCTGAAAGTCGTCTGGAAGACTTTCTGGAAGTCGTCTGGAAGACTTCCTAGAAGTCGTTTGGAAGACTTCCTGGAAGTCGTCTAGCGAATTATATTTTAGACGACTAACAGGTAAGTCGTCCCAGAAGTCTTCCAGATCTTAAAAACCTACATATCAAAAAACGTTCAAATGGCTTAAAAACAGAGAAAATGAGTGGAAGATTAGGTAAATCTACATTTATAGAACACATAAAAATACATATCTAAAATTAATAGATCTACATTTAAATGAGTGGAATATGAGAACCATCTGATTAAAAACTTGCAAAAAAAAGATACATTAGTGAGAAAGACATGAGACTACAAAACTAAAAATTCATATAAAGTTTGGTGTTTTCAAGTCAAAGAGGTTAGAGTGGGTCTGGAGAGTTTTAGTTTGGGAAAAAAAGTAAGACCTTTATACAACAGGAAGCTACCAAATGAAGAAAAATCAGACATAAAAACTTACCAAAACGCTCAGATTTGTTATGAAAGGAAGACTTCGTCAGAAGACTTCCAGGAAGTCCAGACGACTTCTGGAAGACTTCCTGGAAGTCGTCTAGCGCATTATATTTAGACGACTAACAGGTAAGTCGTCCCAGAAGTCTTACAGATATGAAAAACCTACATAACCAAATCCAGATCTGAAAAACCTGCATATCTAAAAACGTTCAAATGGCTTAAAAACAGAGAAAATGAGTGGAAGATTAGATAAATCTACTTTTATAGAACACACAAAAATACATATCTAAAATAGATAGATCTAGCTTTAAATGAGTGGAATATGAGAATCATGTGATGAAAAACCTACAAAAACAAGATAAATTAGTGAGAAAGACATGAGACAAAAACAATAAATTGATATAAAGCTTAGTGTTTATAAGTTCAAAGAGATTAGAGAGAGGTTGAAGAGTTTTAGAATGATGAACATTACATTTTTGTTGCAGCCATTTGAGAGGAGAAGAGAGAATGTGTAAATTTTTCTTTATATAGAGAGACAAAAAATCCAATTAGGTTAAAATATTTTTGATTTAGACGACTTCCTAGACGACTTACTTGTAAGTCGCCCAGAAGACTTTAATATTTTTAGCGGGAAATTAAAATATTTTTAGCGGGAAACTAAAATAGAAGACTTCCCAGACGACTTACAAGTAAGTTGTCTAGTTTAAATAATTTAAGCGGGAAAATTATTTTCTTAAAAATTTTAGGCGGGAATATTTAGACGGCTTACATGTAAGTCGTCCAGCTAAAATTATTCACCAGACGACTTCCATGGAAGTCGTCTAGACCTTGAACATAACCCCTAAACTTAATTAACTAACTAAACACTTCATAAAATCAAATTAAACTTCTAAAGTGTTTACTATACACAAAAATAAACACTTACAGGTAAAAATTTAATTTTTTAAAAAAACATTCAAGTTTTCCAAAATCTAACCCTAAGAATACATACAATACTACAACATATATTGCCAAACCCTAGACCAAAGAATACCATGATTCACTACCTACACTCATCTATGTTGAAAACAATTCAGTTTTGTTATATTTTAATTTATATCACTTAAAACTGTTTATAATTACATGGTTTTAATTTTTCGCTTATCAAAATATTTTTTAAAAAAATTACAAATTATTTTTAAGATCAGCTACACCAGAAGTCTTAGTTGGAAGTCGTCTAGAAGACTTCTAGCATCTCAGACGACTTACTGGAGCTATATTCGTAAAAATAGCTTCTGTTTTTTTGTTTGGTCGCAAGGGACTGACTGTATTTTCACAAGGCTTTTATGTTAGTTTTGCATTTGATTCAAGTTTGGGTATAGGTTTGTATTTAAAATCAAGTTGTGAGTCATATTTGGCAAATTCCCTAAATTATAATTGTTTATTTTTTTAATCAAAGTAAATATTCAAAATTATTATATCATTATAAATGAAATAATACATATTTAACTACATAAAATCAAATAAAATCAAATTACATTTGGTGATGAACCATTGCAACTTTTTATGTTAGAACATCTCCAACCCAACCAATTTTTTTAAAAATATTTTCCTCTGAAATAAATGGTTTATATTATAGATGTGTATTTGCTTCAATGTATGTTTATACAATATAGTTTCTCTATTATAGAAAAAATGTAGAAGAATACTTTTTTTACTCAAAATATTATAAGAAATTGTGGACAATTGTGAATCACAACTAGAATTACAAAATAAAAAATCACAACAACCACAAATTTGTTATAACATTTGGTGATGAGTCATTGCAACTTTTTGTGGTAACCTTTGGAGCCACTACAGTTGGAATGTTTGACTGTCAAACATTGCAATCATTAGTCTTGTATATAAGGAATTGCGGAGAATTGCAAATCACAACCCCAATAACAGCACAAAAACATCAGGACAATCACAAAATGATTAGGAAAGAGAAAGATTTATTTTTTAAAATTCATCAAAGATATTTGTAAAAGACAAATAAACATGGAAAATTTCATTGGTTTGAAGAGGTTGTTAATTAGAATATCTAAGAATGCCTTTTTAATCTAAGAAGTGCATAGATTTTAAGAAATTATATTTTCATTTATTTTCATATATAAATTTTCACACATCCTTAAATAATTTTATAAATATCTAAAATATCTAAAAATAATCTGATAGTACTATTTTTCAGGTAATTTCATTATTTTTATGATATTATATTTTTACAAAATTAAATATATCAATAAATGTAATTTTAGGTTTCATGCTGTTTTACTTTGGACAGTTAAACTTAAAATTTCACTTAAGAGTAAAACGATTGATGCCAAAAATATTTATCATATTGTATATACTTGTTATCAGAAGGTAATTTTAGTAAAAAAAAGGACCAAAATATGTATAACTTCGAGCACAAATTCTTACAACTAGAGACATAAACAAACACATTAATAATACTAATCCAAGAATATTTAAAGATGTTCCTTTTCTTCTTAAAAGTTGAACTGGTTTCTAAGTGGTTGACAAAATGTCTAAGGGAGAGGTTACTGGGAGATGAATTTGTATAGAGTTTGTGAATTTTGAGAGTTGATAGATTTAAAAAAGTTACGTGGATCGTGAAAATTTATATACATTGACTTATGAAATTTGATCATAACTTTTTTAGATTGATATAGATTTTCATGAATTTGTATTACCTCTTTTCTATCATTTTTTGTAAAATAAATATAAAATATATTTATTTTCTAAATCATATAGCATGATTATTTATTATTTGCTTTCAAATTAAAAAGAAAATAATACTTATACATACAAAATTGAACAATTTTCTTAAATAGCCATTTTAAAAGATTTTGTTACAAAAATAGCATTAAAAAAAGAAAATGACCAAAAAAAATTTCATTAAAAATGTAAAAGACTATTTTACCCCTTACGGTATAGATGTATAAGTAATAAAAAATAAAAATAAAATAAAAAGTTGTTCTTATATATTTTATTTTCAAATGCGAAATTTTTTATAATTTTTCTATTTTTTAAAAAAATATTTTTTTCAAATTTTCTTTTTGAAATTCGAAAATGTTTTTTGAAACTATTTTTTAAAATTTTTTAAAAAATTATTAAGAATTGTAAATCTAATTATTATTATTTATATTAAAAATATAATATTTTTAAAAATAATTATATATTCAAAAATGTAAAAGTATATAATATTTTTCTTGTTTGACATGTGATTTTCAGAAGATCTATTTGTCGGTAAGTTTCGTAGTTGGTGTGTCCTAACATAATTTTTCGTTTGTATAAGTGGTGTCTCAAAAAAATTGTCAATGAAAACAAAACTGTTAAAAATATGTCATAGTATGAAGATAAAAAACGATTATTTTCACAACATAACTAAGAACAAACCATGCATAACACAAATAACCAATCCATAAAATGCATTTGTCTATGTAAACACACCAAACGATAATATAATAGTGTCTCATCGAAATTCATTGTTGAAAATTTCTACAACTTTTTTTGTACCTTAGAAGAAAAAACTTTTCAAAAAAACTATATTGTGCAAATTCTTAATAATCAATAATAATCTATAGAAATCAATACAAAATATTTGATAGAAATTAGGAAACATTTGTGAAATCTACTAAATTTTTAAAAATCTGTCAATTTCTACAATCACTCAACTCTTTCCAAATTTTGGTTCCAATAACCCCCCTTAAGGTGCAATAGATATTTGGTAAGAATAATTATTTTGTTTTCTAATATTTTTATCACAAGGATTTTGAAAACCACATGGATACATATGATATTTTGAAAGTTAAGTCTTATGAGTAAAAATGAATAGAATTCATCTCTCAATAACACTAGATTTAGTTGAATTAGAGAATCAATAATAACTAAGGAGGTGTTATTGGTTTATATATTTTGATTGATTTAGAAATTCATATAGTATTTATAAATCCAAGTAAAATATGCAAATCCGGAGATTATCCCTCGGATTTGAGTCTTTGTATTTTTAACTAAAAAATCCAAATAAATCTATTCAAATCCATTATTAAATCAAATATATTAGTAAATCCGTACGATTAAATAACACTTGATTTGATATAGAATTTATGAATCATTAAACCAATAACATTAGGTGGTTTAAGAGACGGTTCATTCCGAATCTAGGGATGAACTCGTTTTCGCAGTGGTGAAAAATCCAACAATGTACTCTAGGTTGCGCTGGATCAGAGTGAGAGATCACCTAGTATTAATAATACTAATCCAAAAATATTTAAAGATGTTCCTTTTCTTCTTAAAAGTTGAATTGGTTTCTAAGTGGTTGTCAAAATGAAAGATGTTGTAATGGATAAACATTAAACGACTAAGGATGTTTTAATGATG
>NC_027756.1:27673136-27674442 GCF_000695525.1 Brassica oleracea var. oleracea
CCTGCCCAAGGCACTAAGACTGCAGACGTTGAGAAGAATTTAACCAGTCCTCATGAAGCTGGGAAGAACGTAACAGAAGAATCGTTGAAGACAACCAATGACTTTATTGCTGACACCAATCCTGAAGCCACCATGTAAAAAAATAAAGAGAGAATGTTTATTAAATTAAACTTGGTTAAAATTTAACATTTGATTTAATATTTTAGTTATTTAATTAAGGTAAAGCTTATTTATCTTGACAAAAAAAAAAAAAAAAGCTTATTTATCAGTTATCAATGGATTTTGATTTCATTACCAGTACAGCAGAATTTGGAATATATATATTATTTTTACTTTTTATTATTATATTAAAACTAAACTTCAGAAGTTTGGCTCTTTCGATTTTAGAAAATTTCCATTATAGAGTTTGTACCTTTTGCGGATTAGAGATTTGGTAATTGTGTGCTACTTTCTAATCTCTCAATACACAGACATATTACCAATCATCCCCATAATCAGTGTTTTTGCTCTTCTACTTTTCAATAATAGTTTTATCTTGTAATGAGGAAATCTTTTTTTTTTTTTTTCATCAAATACTGACTCATATTGACTCTGCGAACCAAGCTGGTAACACTGCATCCATGTGAACGACGAAAGACAGTTGTTTTCTGGCACTGCGTGCTAGACTGTCTGCCCTAGAATTCTCCGTTCTAGGTACATGAATGATCTTTGTGTTTCTGAAACTTCCCATCAAAACTTTTATGTCTTCCAAGTAGACTTCAAATGCCGGTCATTCTTCTGGTTCTGAAACCATCTTCACCAATTGAGAACAATCCATTGCAAACGTGACCTGAAACTGATGCAAATTCTTCATACACTCCATTGCCCATATTAAAGCTTCTTTAGTGTTTATTGGTTCATGTTTAGTGTTTTATATATACTTTAAACTTAATTTAAAAATATTATTATTACAAAATTTATCAATTACATTATTTTATTATATTTACACATTTTTATGATAAAAGATGACAAATGATCTTTCATATTCTTCGCAGTTTATTCATATATATATTTAAATCGTAAAATTATAAATAATCTTTAATATTTTTATAAAACAAATATATATTTATTAGCATTAAATAAATTAAATATTAAAATGATGTAAGAAAACATGTGATTAATGACAAAATGTTACAATGAAAATGTGTCATCTTAAGTTTTCAAAAAAATTGAAGTTTTCTATGTATGATTTCAAGAAATTTGTATGTATGATCTCGAGAAGTTTTCTACTTCTTGTGAGTCATTCCTAAATGTGTTTAGTTTGCTT
>NC_027756.1:27675743-27676895 GCF_000695525.1 Brassica oleracea var. oleracea
GAAGGCACATGAGGAGCCGATGGTGCACTAGAAGAAGTAGACCCAGAGACTCTCTGAGTGTACTGAGTCTCGGGGACTGTCTCCTGACCCGAAGAACCGGGAGATGAAGAAGACAGGTCTAAACGACTACCCGGCTCACCGAACATCTCTCTGTAATGAGCAGTAAGTCTGCCTTTTCGAACCTAGGAAAAAAAATTAATTTTTAAAATTAACATCAACAGTATATTTCCCAACATTATCCACCTAATCAACACTAAATAACATAAAATCCGTAAACCTATATAAATTCCCTATACTAACCACCTAATCTATCTTAAACTAACCAAATTAGAGAGGAATTAGAGAGGCTTACCATTGCCATGAAATGAAGAGGAAGTGGAGAGGAAGTAGAGAGGAAAAAAAGAGTAAGCGCTCGGGGGTATATATAAATGTACATATCGTCGCAATTTCCTCGTAAGGTTACGACGAAATAGCGAGCAATTACAAAGGCCCGCGTTTTATACTACGAGGAAATAGCGAGGAATCACAAAGGTCCGTGTTTTTATATACGAGGTATTAACGACAGGAAGAGAAGAAGATATTAGAATTCGTGTGGGCGAGACTTACGTATTATAATTGCTGGAAGTCTTGCCACATGTGAATCTGGTATTTTTTTTTCTTTTTCTTTTTTTTCTAGTTTTTACATTACGAGGTATTTACGACGATTTCGTCCTACGTGAAATTAATGAGGCCCGTGTTCTTTATTTATTTTACGAGGTGTTTACGACGATTTCGTCCTACGTGGAATTAACGACCCGTGTTCTTTATTTATTTTACGAGGTGTTTACGACGATTTCGTCCCACGTGGATTTAACGGGGGTCGCTTTCTTTATTTTTTATTTCATCGGTATTTCCTCGTCTTCTTACGAGTTCTTTACGACGATTCTCTCTTACGTGGAATTAACGAGGCCTGCGTCGTAAGTTCGACGTCGCTTTACGAGAAATTAACGAGGTTTATGTTTAAATCCCTAAAATCCGAAACCCCAAACCCCATATTCCTTATTTTCTACTTCATATATTCCAAACCCCATCTTTATTTCCATTCCAAACCACAATTCCCACATTTGCTTATTCATAAAACAAACTCCCACATTACCTTATTCATAAAACAAA
>NC_027756.1:27677518-27678307 GCF_000695525.1 Brassica oleracea var. oleracea
GGGGTCGAACCATTCACATTTGAAGAGGACGCATTTCAGCTTCAGTATCCTTGGAAATTCGACTTCAATAATCTTCGTCAAGATCCCGTAGAAATCTGTTTCCCCTTTCACACATATTCCATATGTGTGAAAAGTATAGCCTCGTGTGAATACATCTGTGATGTGGTGACCTTTACAAGTGGAGATTGAATTACTTCGTGTAACCACTTAGGATAATTTGCATCGTCGTCATAATCAACCTGCAAAAATAAAGAGAATGTTGAAATACAGATCATGAATGAAAAAAGAGTTTGAGTTAATACCTGATTCAGCAACTACTTAATGAAGTGTTGATCTTTCCTTTTGTCTACGTCACTTGTGGATATACCAGGAAATGTTTCTTCGACTTGAAAAACAAATAGACTGTAAAATCACATTTTATAGGAATGAATCTCTCGCAATTATATAACTAATTATACTTATATATGTTACCTTTCAAAATAACGCATCAATGGATCCTCGCAATTGAGTAGAATATAAGTGTGTGCACTATGAGCGTCTTGTTCACTCGACCACCAAACCTCTTTACACTTTTCACCGAGCGTCCAATCTGGCTAAAGATGTCTGGAACACCAGCAACTGCATATGTTGGCGCAACACCACCATCATCATATCTTCTTGGAGCTCTTCTCCGGGTACGTACTTTTGACGCAAAGTAGTACGATGTGAAGTGAGAAACTTCTTCCGTCAAACTTCCAGCAATTATAGAACCTTCAACTTTGGCGAGGTTCTTTGCTTTTCCCTTCAAAT
>NC_027756.1:27679784-27684441 GCF_000695525.1 Brassica oleracea var. oleracea
TAAAGTGGTTGATTCGCCGCGTTTAACATTTCGTAAAACTTTTTTGCATCTATATTAGGTTCTTCATCTTCATCATGAGCTACGAATGCATCAGCTACCATATCATGAACCCTATCATAATCTACCATCTCCTCCTGCTGGTAACTATGTTCATTATGCAAATGATGATCAACCGGTTCTTCCTGAAAATTGCTATTACTACTACTAGCTTCATTCTGATCATAGTTAAAACCTTCTCCATTTTGAAACCAGATATAGTAATTTGGCGTGAAACCTCTATTTATTAAATGCTTCCAAACATTTTCACGGTTTGCCAGTTTCGAATTATTACATTTCCGACAAGGACAGAACATCTTACCACTTTCTTGGGCGAGCGGTGTTGAATCTGCTTGATGCATAAATGTCTCCAAGCCCGCAAGGTATTCTTTTGTCAATCTCCCGTTAGCATCTCTATGCATATACATCCACTTCCGCAACTCGTAAATATTCCCGGAGCCAGCCATTTTTTTTTCTTTCACGTTTTTTGTTGTTGGTGTGTTTAAAATGATGTTCAAACATCCATATTTATAGGAAATTTCGAATCTGGTAGTTGTAATTTTCCTATGAATTTACGACGAAAATTAATTAGGTGGCAAAAAAAACGTGTAACACCTACAAAGTTGGTGGATTCAAAATTCCTCGCTAAATACGCGTAAATTATTTCCTCGCAAATAACACGCAAAGTTTACGTCGTATTTATGAGGAAATAGTATTTTCTAGTAAAAGACACATCAAATTACACCGACTTTACGACGAAACGCTTTTGTCGTTACTTTACGAGGAAATATCGATGACATTATTTTTCCACTTAAATTTCTCGTAAAATCGACGTAAATTTACGAGGATTGTATTTCCTCGTTAACTTTCCTCGTTAAGCATGTGTTTTCTTGTAGTGTGAATTCATGCACAGAATTAGTTACATCTGCATTATCACCATTATATCCACCAAGCTTTAGAAAAAAATATTAGTAAGATTAGATTAGACAACTTGATGGAACTTAAAAGGTTACCTTTTTTGGAACCATTATCTTCTTTTAGTTTAATCTTTCAGAATGTATCCAATCTTTTTGAAAAAAATTGCATTTGTTGGACTTCTCTCCATTCTCATTTACATGATTATGGGTGGTCGTCCTTTATGGCTCAATTGATACCTTTTCCCAGGTTAGATCAAACTCTTTAAACATAATGGAAAAAATTAATACATATACAATCAAGCCTAGCCTCTTCTTGAACCATTTCACTAAGCAATTCATTCAACGTCCATCATACATAAGTGGCATTATAATTAATTTAAAATGGTTCATAGTGGAAAAGGTAACGAATTTAGGATATGATTTATTTGTTATATACTAATAATGCTGTAACGCTCCGACAATCCACGGCTAATAGACCTGCAACTCCCGCTCACTCAGTCCATGGGCCTTATCCCGTGCAATGGATGGTGCGTTAATTTTTTCAAACCCCAAAAATCTTGTTCGCTGACCCTACAATCACCATATGGCATTTCTTAGTGCTTTAGCCTCTCTCGCGCGATATCGGGAATCAATTCCCGATAGGTCACCCATCTTTCTAGTACTCCAGCTCAAGCACGCTTAACTCTGGAGTTGTAGCCAAATCAATTCTCTTAAGCATTTCCACATATACCAAAAATCGGATGTTACAATTCACCCACACTCACAAAGCTCAACAATCCCATTGCGCACCATGATAGATCTTAAGACGCCTCTCGGGTCATATTCGAGATGGCTAACCTGCTCTGATACCACTTGTAACGCCCCGACCATACACAGCTAATGGGCCTCCCACACCCTCTTACTCGGCCCGTGGGCCCCATCCCAATAGACGGGCGTTGCGTTAATTTTTCCAAAGCCCGAAAGTCTTGTTTGACCCAGCAATCACCACATGACATTTCCCCGTGCTTTGGCCTCACACGCACGATAACGCGTACCACTTACAAATAGGTCACTCATCCTTCTAGTATTCCAGCTCAAGCCCGCTTAACTTTAGAGTTTTAAGCAGATGTGTTCCTAAAATGGTAAGCGCACTATGGTGATATAAGTAACCAAATCAATTCTCTTAAGCTTTTTTACATATACAAGAAATTAGGATGTCGCAAATGTACTATATTTTATTCAATATTTTATTTATGAAATATTGTATTTTGTTTAAAAATAAATTTCTTATATATAAAATGTTAACAAAATATTATCAATTATAAATCAGGATTTAAAAATATTTATTAAAACTAAATTTATTAATTATATTATTTTATTATATTATACTAAATTTTGTTGTTATTGTAAAGATGAAAATGACCTTTTGTATTTTCTCAGTTTATTTATACATCTAAATTATAAAATTATAAATAATATTTCTATTTTTTTTTTTTTATGACTCTGGTATCCGGAGCCTCGAGAGGATCCGACTAACGCCAATGACCGTCCACCGGAGCTTAGCTGGGGAGCCAACCGAGGCATCCATGAGGGCTGGTGATCACTCCTTGTAAATCCCACCAGTGGCCACACGTTAGCAGGCTTATCCGTATTGGGCCCGAAGGTCCCTCAAGATAATCACCTCCCAGCGGCATTCGAACCCATGACTTCCCAGGTTGAGTTTAACCACTGAACCACTAACATGTGGTTATAATATTTCTCTTTATATCAAACCAATATATTATTAATCTATTTAAATACATATATGTAAATGATGTTGTTTGTTTCCAAGTTTATCTCTAAAAAAATTAGTCTTACAAATATTAAAATATATGAATATACAAAAATTTGTTAATTTTATTATTTTTTAGAATGAAAAGTTTTTGATGATTTTAAAAGTTACAATTAATTTGAGCTTAAAATATATGATTAATTATAAAATACATATGAACTGTTAGATGTTGTATTAATATAGTTTGTTAAGATAATAAGTGTCATGTCCCCGTTCCTGGAACTTGACATAGGGTCTAGTTTCAACAGAAACGGGACTTCTTTGGTTCAGATCATGGGAATTGATCGTGAACGAGCTGTAATGAAGTGAATGATCAGAATGGATCATGTGAAAACTAAGTTTAGGTCTGGAAATGGACCAAGGGACTTAGAAGGATTGAATAAGATGAAGGAAGCTAGCTGGACGCAGTGTATGACAGCTAGGAGATGAAAGGAAGAAGCTCAACCGGTTGGATGAAGCTCGGTTGGAGCTCAAGTAGAGTGTGTTAGCTCCACACTCACTGGTCAGCTCACACTACCTGAATTACTAGTTGACTCAGCTGGGTCAGCTGGGGATCAGCTCAACTCAGCTGGACTGAGTGTTCAAGTCTTGG
Source organism: Brassica oleracea var. oleracea (assembly GCF_000695525.1). NCBI lineage: Eukaryota > Viridiplantae > Streptophyta > Magnoliopsida > Brassicales > Brassicaceae > Brassica > Brassica oleracea. Next base: position 27,683,140 of record NC_027756.1, read on the forward strand.
GCAGTTGGGCCGGGTCCAGACAGTGATCGGGCCATGTGGACGACCCATATGTACCGATGGGCCGGTGGGCTCTTGTGGTTGGACCATGGGCGTGGGCAATCACTTTGGGCTTGTTTTGGACATGTCCAGGGGTGGTTTGCAAGGCCAGGACGTGAATTTAAAATGGGAAAGAACCGCCAAGGGGCGGTTATGGGCGGTTGAGAAAAGGGGAAACTGCCCCTTTTGGGCTTATTGATTGGTAATTGCCTCTCAGGCGGTTATGGGAAGTCAATGATCGACTTCTTCTTCATTTTTGGGGTTTTTCAGTGGAAAATATCATTCTGAGACAGGGAAAAAAAAGAGAGATGGTCGGATTCAACAATCCAAGACCGAGATGCATTCAAAGGCAGTAAAGAGGCTGTTTTGAGAGTAATCAAGAGGGGAGTTGAGAACGACCCTCTAATGAGTTTTGATTGTTGTTTGCCACGCCATGGGCTTCCTATACATCCATACAACACACTCAAATAGTCAGGATAGAAGATAGGATACCGGATCTCACTTCCAATGGCTGAGACAGTCTTGAAGGCATATGTGTGTGGAGAAGCAGGTTCATGGGCAACAAAGGAGGGAGTGATGCACGACCTTTGGGTGGGTTTTGATCATTGATGAACACACCCTAGGCTTCCTCTACACCTTGGGAACACACGCAAATGGTGTGGGAACCGAAATTTGCACTGTCGATTTACGTTTAAATTAGGAAACTAGGAAAAACCTAATTTCCCAGAGGTCTCGGATATCTGCGAGAGCCAACAGCAAGTGACCAAATATATTCGGAAATCATGAAAAGATAACAAACAAGTTTAGAGAAAACAGTAGATCTTATTTCGAGTCCGCGTGAGAGCGTTGCAATCATTACAAGAGATCATAAAAGCTTTGGCCGCAAAGGCTGTCAGCGAGTTACCTAGTTCTAGTGGCCTAAAAGCTCAAACCTAGTTGACTCGCAGCTCGATAACAAAAGACGAAGAAAATACAGAAAAGCTTTTTGATTGATTTCGGACTGAACCTTATGAAAGGCTGCCTACGTACCCCTTTTGAGGATCAAGCCGAACGTAGTTCAAGAGTGAACCAAGAGTTCGAACTGCTTATGCACGTTCGTCTGGTAATCGGGTGCCAGTCATGGAAACAGAGCATGTCGAGAATAATGCCTCAGAGTTTCTATGTGCCTAGAGTTCTGAGTCTAAAAAGTTGTCCCTCATGCCTCTCGCCTAGGACTCCTTATATACTCTCTCCTAGGTCGGTTTACGCTTTTCCTCTTCTGCCCTC
>NC_027756.1:27684628-27685808 GCF_000695525.1 Brassica oleracea var. oleracea
GGTCCCTTTGGGCCGTCTTTCGACTTGAAGCGTTTATTACGACTTCTTTCGATAAAAACAAACTTTCTGTGGTTTTTATCGTAAAGTTTGATAGATGACTTCGAATGGCGGAAAACATGAAATGGGTTCGCTACGGTCTTCGGGAGACAGCATCGATGGGTAAACGAGAATGCATGGATTCATGTCGTATCGACGTTTTGGAAGAGCTCGGTCGCTACGTAGCGACCGAACGGAACGCACTCTCGTTTGCTACGTAGCGACGGGTGGGACGGACCATCGGTCGTTACGTGGCTACCGAGCTTGGCTCGAGCTCGGTCGCTACGTAGCGACCGTGCGACCTTTTTCAGGCTTTTCTTCGATGGCTCGTGTTTTTTCCGCAGGGCTCTTCGTAAGAATAAATCTTTTCCAAAGATTTATTTTTCGTAAAAACGTTCATGCCGATTTTTACGGACTTTTAGACATTGATTCCGTCGTGACCGATTTTGACCCTAACAGTTAGCCCCCCAGCTTGTTAAAACCATGAGCTTCTAGCGTGAGGTTCTAGCGAGTGGCTTGGCAAGTTAGGCAAGTTAGGTGAGTTAGGCAGAATTTATGGTCGAAAAGGTCCGTGGCAAGTGGTCTTCTCGCTCTTCTAAATGTAGAACGCGATAAGATTGGGGCTGCGCCTTATGACGGCTGCCTATGTACCCTTGTTACAGGGGTCAAGCCTTTCGTAGTTCGTCTTGGAGTTAAGGTTTGTATAACTAGTTTTCCAGCGAGACTTTTACGGTCTGGTTTTTATGTAGAGGTTATTAGGCGTGTTGCTGCCGATGGCATTTTATATGGGTGTAGAAGGAAGACTACGAATTGTCATCTCGTAATCAAACTCTGTGTGAACTGCTATATCTGTGATCTGTTTCGAGAGTTTTCAGCAGTGTGTAAACTTGCGGGATTTCTGAAGACGCTAGAATATTGGCAAAGAGACAAATTTTGGGATCTCGTATCAAAGTTTTTGATACTATGCCTAGAGATGTTAGAGATCAGTGCGCTCGGTTTAGGGCAAGAACTAGGTTTACTCCTGGTTTTAGAGGGTGTGATGACTAATTCGACTTACGTATCCCATTTCAGTTTCATACTGATTCCATACCGATTTAAAGTCCGCGATAGGTTCTCGGCTTATACGACTTGTATGGTTGGAACC
>NC_027756.1:27685891-27686142 GCF_000695525.1 Brassica oleracea var. oleracea
GGATGTACGAGAGTCATCTCTACGAGATGGCTAAGTCTGTTTAGGACGTTAAGAGTTTGTTGTGATCAGCAACAAACTTAATGGTTAAAATTACTATTTCGAGTCTTCACGAAAGATATGTTTTGAGAAGATGTTAGTGCGTATGACTGTCTGGTCTTCCAAGAAAGTGTTTTTATCGAGGAAGGAAATTTCGTCGAAGAACGAATCTTCAGGCGTCTGCGACGTCTCGCGATGCTGAAGATTTGTTATTC
>NC_027756.1:27686172-27686314 GCF_000695525.1 Brassica oleracea var. oleracea
GTTCGCGGGCTTGAAGATGTTTCGCGATGTTGCAAGGGATTAGTCTTCGCCCTGCGTTTGGGAAACATTCTGTTTTGACTACGGATGTTCGCAGCCAGAATTGTTGTTCCTGTTTGGATTTAATTTGCGATCGAGGAGGTAG
>NC_027756.1:27687090-27697094 GCF_000695525.1 Brassica oleracea var. oleracea
AATTGTTGTTCCTGTTTGGATTTGATTTGCGATCGAGGAGTTAGGACCAAGGGGTCCCGTAAATTTGTCCCCAGAAATAGGCATCCTCTTACACCGTGCTTTGTGTGGTGTTGGCCTTCCGAGATTTCTTTTGTGTCTATTTGAGGATGTTCCGTATAGGTATAGGAGCTCTGTTATGAGTAAAACACAGCGGGCTTAAAGTGAATCGTAGTATATGGAACTTGGTCGATTTTTGACAAGTGGAACCTTTCCGTTAACTGTTTGGTTGTTCGGACTGAGTTTTGTTATGACGAATTTACCTTATGATTCCCGTTTTTGGGTGTTACAATAATTGTTTGTGTAAGTGCCGTATTATACGATTAATCTGAATCCACACGAGAAAACTAGTCTTTCAAAGGTTTTTTTTTTTAATCGTAAAGTTTCAATGGTAACTCCAACCGAAGCAAAACAAGAGACGTTTCGATCGAGATTTGAAGGAGAACACAAAGATGGAGGTAAGGGCGAGTAGGAGCAAGCGAAGGAGTTTAGACGAGTCTTACTTGTTTTCGTCGTAAAATCTCAACGGAAACTCCGATTGAGACGAAACGAAAAGCGTTTGGATCGGGATTCAAAAGAAAACACAAAGGGGGAGATTTTTGAGGCCTGACAGGTCACCATGTAGCGAGCTGGAGGTCTGACAGGTCGCTATGTAGCGAGTCGAAGTAAATCAACAAGAGTCCTACTTGTTTTCGACGTAAAATCTCAACGGAAACTCTGATTGAGACGAAACGAAAAGCGTTTGGATCGGGATTCAAAAGAAAACACAAAGGGGGAGATTTTTGAGGCCTGACAGGTCACCATGTAGCGAGCTGGAGGTCTGACAGGTCGCTATGTAGCGAGTCGAAGTAAATCAACAAGAGTCCTACTTGTTTTCGACGTAAAATCTCAACGGAAACTCTGATTGAGACGAAACGAAAAGCGTTTCAATGAGGATTCAAAATAGAACGCAAAAGAGGAATTTTCTGAGGCCTGACAGGTCGCTATGTAGTAAGTGGAGGTCTGACAGGTCGCTACGTAGCGAGTGGAAGCAAGCCAAGAAGAGTCCTACTTGTTTTCGTCGTAAAATCTCAACGGAAACTCCGATTGAGAAGAAACGAAAAGCGTTACGATGAGGATTCAAAAGAGATCGCAAAGGAGGACCTTTTTTAGGCCTGACAGGTCGCTACATAGCGAGTGGAGAGTTGGCTTGGCTCGGTCGCTACGTAGCGACCGAGCTGTGTGCGTGGCGACCGAGCTGTGTGCGTGTAGCGACCGAGCTTGGCTGGAGCTCGGTCGCTACGTCGCGACGAGCTGTGTGCGTTCTCGGTCGCTACGTAGCGACCGAGCTTGGCTTGAGCTTGGTCGCTACGAAGCAACCGAGCTGTGTGCTTGCTCGGTCGCTACGTAGCGACCGAGCTGTGTAATCGATTTTTTGCGCTTCCTTTTTCAGCGATTAACCTAGGGGTTTTCTGCGGTTTTTGGGAGAAGAAGCTTTACCCTTCCGAAATGTTTTCGGAAAACGTATTTTGGTAAAACCCTTACGCATTGAGATTTCTTGTGTTCGGTAATGAGCCAAACTTACGGGGTTTGATAAGATTTATTGTTTCCCTTTATGTTTAAAAAGTGAAATCGCGAGCTCTTTTCATTGCACTTCCTGTGGCGAAAAGTCGCAGCAAGGTTTTCGATTTTCTCAAGAACGGTGGCGTTTGCATAGGCGTTGGCCATAGGTGCAGTGGCGGCTGGAGTTTTCTTACCAGCGTTGTTGCGAACTACGATTTTCTCTTTTGTATTTCCAGACAATGTTTTGATCAAGCGTTTCGCGACTATGAGGTAGAGTAATCAGTACCTCCCCTCCTTCTAGCGCCAAACTGTGGGAACCGAAATTCGCACTATCGATTTACGTTTAATTAGGAAACTAGGAAAACCCTAATTCGAGAGCCAACGGCAAGTGACCAAATATATGCGGAAATTATGAAAAGATAACAAACGAGTTTAGAGAAAACAATAAATCTTATTTCGAGTCCGCGTGAGATCGTTGCGATCATTACAAGAGATCATAAAAGCTTTGACCGCAAAGGCTGTCAGCGAGTTGCTTAGTTCTAGCGGCCTAAAAGCCCAAACCTAGTTGACTCGCAGCTCGATAACAAAAGACAAAGAAAATAGCGAAAAGGTTTTTGATTGATTTCGGACTAAACCTTATGAAAGGCTGCCTACGTACCCATTTCGAGGATCAAGCCGAACGTAGTTCAAGAGTGAACCAAGAGATCGAACTGCTTGTGCACGTTCGTCTGGTAATCGGGTGCCAGTCATGGAAACAGAGCATGTCGAGAATAATGCCTCAGGGGTTCTAAGTGCCGAGAGTTCTGAGTCTAAAAAGTTGTCCCTCATGCCTCTCGCCTAGGACTCCTTATATACTCGCTCCTAAGTCAGTTTATGCTTTTCCCCTTCTGCCCTTAAGCCGTCATAGCCTCAAAATGGAGATATTCCATTTTTCCCGATCTTCGTAATTATCATCAAAATTTCGTATTTATCTGCAGAAACTTGACATTTATCTTTCCTTTCAAACCAAGCGTAAACCATCCCACGGTTTACGGGCTGATGGTTAAGAAATCGTAAGGTGGGCTTCGAGTCATGCCTTAGGTCCATTTGGGCCGTCTTTCGACTTGAAGCATTTATTACCACTTCTTTCGATAAAAACGAACTTTCCGTGGTTTTTATCGTAAAGTCTGATTGATGACTTCGAATGGCGGAAAACATGAAATGGGTTCGCTACGGTCTTTGGGAGACAACATCGAAGGGTAGACGAGAATGCATGGATTCGTCTCGTATCAACGTTTCGGAAGAGCTCGGTCGCTACGTAACGACCAAACAAAACGCACGCTCGTTCGCTACGTAGCGACCGAACGGAAAGCACGCTCGTTCGCTACATAGCGACCGAACGGGACGGACGCTCGGTCGCTATGTAGCGACCGAGCTTGGCTCGAGCGGATGCTCGGTTGCTACGTAGCGATCGAGCTTGGCTTGAGCGCTACGTAGCGACCGAGCGGGACGGATGCTCGGTCACTACGTAGTGACCGACCTTGGCTCGAGCTTGGTCACTACGTAGCGACCGAGTGGGACGGATGCTCGGTCGCTACGTAGCGACCGACCGGGACGTGTGCTCGGTCGCTATGTGGCGACCGAGCTTGGCTCGAGCTCGGTCGCTACGTAGCAACCGTGCGACCTTTTTTGGGCTTTTCTCTGATGACTCGTGTTTCTTCCGTAGGGCTCTTCGTTTGAATAAATCTTTTCCGAAGATTTATTTTTCGTAAAAACGTTCATGCCAATTTTTACGGATTTTTAGACATTGATTCCGTCGTGACCGATTTTGACCCCAACAAATGGTTAGGAGAGAAGGGAGTAGGCCGGACTTCACTCTCCATAGCCAACGCAGCCATATAGGCGGATGCAGTGCAGAAACTGGTTTCAGGGAAGTTCCATGGAAGGGATGATGGGTGCGAACCATGAATGGATCTTATCAATACTGGAAGTATGTGATAAGACCTGATGGAGGTGTGCTGTGGAAGAGCATGATCGCCCTTGATAAGGTAACAGGGGTGGACTGCGGACCATCAGACATAGCCGTATGGGCCGATCTGTTCCTGCAGTTGCACCTTACTCTGTTTAATGATTATTCTTCATATTATTTCTTCTGTTTATGATTGAGACTGATGATAAGAACTGGAGGCATTGAACCCTGGCCTTGGCCAGTTCAGGAAGTGGATGTCCTTGGCCATCGTTCGGACTGACCAAAGTCAGGTTTCACATGATCTGGACCTCTGGATCAGATTCTGACGATGGGAAACCTACTTTGGGGATTTATCATGAATTAACATGAATTTTATTTAGTTTTTGGGAATTGATTTGATGATGTCAACTTTTGACCGGTTGGACTGATCATGATCAGAATCCATATGGTCTGGGTCGATTCATTGGATTCTGATCATGAGAATCTTTTAGTGGGGAATTATCAGGAGTTTTAGTGAATTTTAATTAATTTTTGGAGTAGGTTTGCTTGAGGTCGAAATTGCACCTGAGAGTATATTGATGTCGGATCCTTGTGTTAGGTTATCTGATCATATGCTTGGGTATTGTGATATGTTTGTCATTTATGATATTGATCATAAGGAATGTTAGTTATCAACCTTGGTGTTGGTAATATATGTGCAAAGCATTGGCTGAGAGCCATGAAGAAGAGTATAGCTAGTACCTGATGGCGTGTACCATAAGTACTGAGCTTGGGTGTTATTTTTCAAGTAAGGGCGTGTGTGATCTGATCTTGGGCAAGGATGGACGACCTGATCCTCGGATGATGGATCAAGGTGTCTGCTCTGATTGATCAAAGGACGCACCGGATGTAAGAGCAAGACTGATCGGGTGCATTGGGACATGGTTCCATGGCCGGTTGGGTAAGTGTTAAGACTCATCAGTCCTGAGTCATGTGGGGTGGTTGGTTGATTGACTTAGGATCTGATGGGCATTATTAGTCCATGAGAGGACTCGGTATAATTAGTCCATGAGAGGACTTGGTATTTTTAGTCCATGAGAGGACTTGATATTATATGCTACAAAGTGTAAGGATATTGGTTGATGTATGGGCTGAGATGAGCTAGATGCTTACCAATTACTATTGAAGACTTCCCAAAGGTTACTTGGTCTGTGGGGATGGTTGGTTGAATGACTAAGTACCCAAGGGAAGAGTTTATGCAGGTATAAGCAAGCTAAGTCAGCTGAGACAAAGAGCTAACAAGCTCCGTGGATGTGGCAAATGTATGATCTAGTAATGTTGCTTAGATCTAGATAGAATGGTTTAGGGGAATGGAACCTCGGATTTGTATGACTTTGGTTGGGTTAAGAACCGACCTTGGAGCTAGCTGGTAGTTGAGTATACTAACCATTAACTGAGGTGATTCGACCCGACAAGTGTTAGATTGGTTTAGAATAATGGATGATAGTTGTTATTCCGCTGCGTATGTGTTGAATTGATCTAAGCTAGTAAATGACTAAGGTAGTCTTGAGCTAAGATCTGAGTTAGCCCCCGCCTACGGGCGATAAAGGGCGAAAATTTTTGAGAGATTCGGTCAGTGTATGAACCGAGCGACGTGAGGCATCGACCGCGGCCTGAGAGGCCGGGATCGGGTCTTACAATAAGAGTGTAAAAATGTGTAACATTTCATAAATTATAAGAAATAGTGATAAAGTATTTGATCATCTGTATTGGAGGGTTCCCCCCCCCCCTTCAAAATATGGTTTTAATATACATTGACATAATGTCCACTAATCAAATATTACCGAAGATAAACTATCAGTTATGTATTGATTATGTGAGGTTTTTATTGTACTATGTGGAAATTAAACTGTATTACATGGTAAATGACTGGGAAAAATAAAGCAGTTAGGCCAAAAATTTTTGTTCTCGTGTAACTCATTAGTTAGCTTTTCTCTCTAATTTTTTGTTCTTCAACTTTTTCGGCAAAAAGCTTAACACATAGAAAACATCAAAGAACAAAATTGAATAGAAAGAAACGAGAATGTCTAGCTTATCTAACCCTAATTCCTCTTTTGTTCAATAAGTTAGAATTTTTTTTCTCTCTCTTTTCTGTATTAGGTTTTTTGCCGAAAAATTTGAAATACAAAAAGTTAAAGAGAAAAACTAACTAATGAGTTACACGAGAAATAAATTGTTTGGCCTAAATGATTTATTTTTCTCAGTCAAGTACCATATAATACATTTTAATTACCACATAATACGATAAAAAAATCACTTAATCAACACGTGACAGATAATTGATCTTCACTTATGTTTGACTAGTGGAAATTATGTCAATGTACATTAAAACCATATTTTAAAAGTTCATGTATTGAATTTAAAATTTTTATTAGTTGATGTATGTTTTCGCCCATATGAAAACATTTATTTCTTGATTAGGACCGTTGGTCCTTGTTAATGGACAATTTCATGTTAACGCTTAACAACATCTTCCGTAACATTTGACTAACGGAAATTAGGTAAGTGTATGTTTAAACCAAATTTTGAAAATTCATGTATGGAAATTAAATTTTGAACTAGTTGATGTATGTTTTCGCACAAGTAACATGTATATGTACTGATGAAGGAATTGGCCGATTTCCCGATCAAAATGTCCCGGAAAAAAAAAAATTTGTTGATAAAAACGTTAATATCACTAAAAATAAAAAAAATATATGTTTTGGTAAAAAAATAAGAAAATCTTCGAAGAGGAATATAAGAGTATCAGCAGTGATGGTATGTGATTGAGTTTCTGACCAATTAAAATATATTAAAAATGCTAAAAGTAAAAAAGAGAAAGACAAAAGTGAGAAAAAGTGTGAGAATAGATTCTGTGGGAAGGTACTTCAAATATTATTTGAGGTACTCCACTCACAAATTGCACTCCTTTAGTTGTTAGATTTTATGGATTTTAATTAATCAATTAAATTACAGAAAAATATTAATATTAAATTGGTGAGAAACTTTGGAAGTATTTACATCTCTAATGATGCTTTGAGAATCTTTGTTGCTGCTACCAACTAGGCCTGGGACGGATCGGATATCCGGATAATTTTAAGGTATCCGGATCCGGATCCTTATCCGGCGGATCCATAATTTTATTATCTTTATCCGGATCTGGGGTTTTCGGATATCCGGATGTCGGATATCCTTCTAAAAATTGTAATATCCGGCGGATATCCGGATTCGGATTTGGATCCTTAAAATAAATAAAATAATAATAATAATATATATATAATATTAAACATAATTTAAAAATAAAAAATATATAATGTTTTTAATTATTTCTATGTATAATATTACAAAATTTACATAAAATTTACATATACTATTATAAAAATGAAAATATATTAAATAAAGTTAGTTTTTATATATAGTATATTACTATTTTTGAAATAGTTATTAATAAAACTTACGGATCCGGATATCCGGACTAAAAAATTAAGATATCCGGATCCAACATTTTATTATCCGGATCCGGATTCGGCCCCTCCGGATATCCGGATTTTCAGATCGGATCCGGATCGAATCTCGGATCGAATCCGGATCTCGGATAAAAGTCTCAGGCCTACTACCATCTACGTGATTGAGTGATGTTATGAAGTTTTCATATGCATTTATAGTTCCAAGTAAAAGCCTACATAAAAATTTGTATAATATCATTTTTAGAACTAAATTTATTCTTGTTATGAATACGCTTAATAATATTTACACTTTATAATTAATATTTATAAACATAGTATATACATTTATTACTACAAAATACCCAAAAATAATGAGTTTAAAATATGAAATATTGGAATACTTTATTGTCTATATAGTATATACATACGAAAGAGGAATATCCTATAAATGTTAAAATGTTAGGTTAGAGTTACTCTGTAATATTGGAATACTTTATTGTCTATATAGATAAAATAAAATATAATGTCTTCACATTAAGTCACTCACCTCCCATCATCCTTTGCGGTCACGTCATTTTATCATTAAGTTTTCACACTATACTCATGTGTTCTACCGAAGTGTGTTTTATCGATTCACTTAACATGGAAAAATGGGAGGAAATAGAACTGTCAAATCAAGCGAAACAAGAATGTGAACTTTCAATATGTGAACTTTGGCCTTATAGATGACCATCGATAGAACGGTCAAAATTCCTACGTAAACAGGGCCAAAGGTCCCAGTCAATACATAAATATTTTTATCTATGCGAAAACATACATCAATTAATATAAAATTTAAATTCAATATGTGAACTTTCAAAATATGGTTTTAACATACATTGATATAATTTCCACTAATCAAACATTTCTGAAGATAAAATTGTCTGTCACGTGTTAATTAAGTGAGGTTTTTATTGTATTATGTGGTAGTTAAACCGTATTACGTGGTAATTGACTGAAAAATAAATCATTTATGCCAAACAATTTTTTTCTCGTATAACTCATTAGTTAGCTTTTCTCTTTAACGTTTTGTTCTACGAATTTTTCAGCAAAGAACCTAAAACAGAGAAAACTAACTAATGAATTACATGAGAATGAAATCGTTTGTCCTAAATGATTTTTTTCTCAGTCAATTACAACAAAATACAGTTTAATTACCACATAATACAATAAAAACCTCACGTAATCAACATGTGATAGACAGTTTATCTTCGGTAATGTTTAACTAGTAGAAGTTAGATCGATGTATGTTAAAACCAGATTTTGAAAGTTTACCTATTGAATTTAAATTTTGTATTAGTTGATGTATGTTTCGCACAAATGAATTTTTTATGCATTGATCGCGACCGTTGATCCTTGTTGATGTAGGAATTGGTCGATATCCTGTTACCGGTTAACAACAACTCATCTCTCGCAACATTTGACTAACAGAGATTAGGTCAATGTATGTTAAACTCCAAATTTTGTACTAGTTGAATTATGTTTAGAAATTGAATTTTGTACTAGTTGAATATGTATAGTGATATATGGTGTTTTTAATACCATTATATGTGTGCTTTGAGTTAATTCTCAGTCCTAATTCGTGCTTATTTGATATCATTCCAGGTTTGGAGTAGGTGAAAGAGCAAAGAAGAGAGTTCCATGAAGAAAGATGTCATTTTGGAATATCTGACGCAGAACAGCCAGTCAGACCAATCCGAAGGTTATTCCCGAAGAGAACAAACGTCTGACTGTTCCCGATCACTAAGGAAACTTCCAAGATTTCAGAAGTTTGCCCTAGATTCCATATCTTCTCTCTTTACCACCGGCGCCTCCATATAAAAAGCATATCCTATCATTTCTTTTTGACTACGCTAGTTTGGCAAGAAACCTATAACTATTTTGGCGATTTAGCAAATTGTAAGGGAGAAGGCTTCATCTCTCATTTTCACGAGAAGATCATCATGAACCCATGTCTTTCTACTTTATTTTATATGCAATATATTCAGAAATCATGTTTGTATCACTTTGCTTTATGATTGAGTAGTCGGCTAAGTTTGCTTAGGGTTTTAAGGTGTCAATCGCATGAGCTAAACGCAAATAAGTGATTTTAATTGTTCTTCATTCATATTGTTCTTACTGCTTGCATTGAATTGATCACTTAATGTTCGATCTCAAGTTTAATCACCTAGTTAACCGCTTAGGAGATAAATTGACATATATTGAATGAGCTTCATATCCCTAATCAGCGAGAGTAGATATTAGGGTATTGAGTGAACTAATCGGACCTGATCCCTAAGGCTTGCTATCGCGTCTTGTTCCAAGTGAGAGCTTAGGACTTAAGACCGATCAGCAAAAGGAACAAGTCCATGATAGTGGATTGTTCTATCCGAGTGATCCGAGTTCTAGACTACACCTCATTACACTTGAATAGTTGTTTGGTATTAAAAATAAATTTATTTCTTTTTGGATAGACATACGTACGTTAGAGCAGGATTAAAGGGGTATGCAAGGTGGGTTTTTAAGGGGAAAAGGTGGTGTGGGTCCCACCAAAAGTGTTGAGACCGTGTATTCTGTCCCAAAATAATGGACGTTTTTTGTACTGTTTCGCGGGCCCCACTGACAAACTTGACAGTAGCAAGGATTCATTTTTAGTGTATCAAGTTTTGGCGTCGTTGCGACGGGGACCAGGCTTTTACCTTTATTTTTTCGGTTTAATATTTAGTCTGAGATATCTAACTTGCTTTTAATTCTTTGTTGGAACAGATGATCCAAGTTCATGACCAGTAGACATACTCGGAGCAACGCACAAGGACCACTACATCAACTGACCAATGACGAACTCGCAAGATTAGAAAGACAAAACCGTCAACAGCCGAGAACAACCGACACCAACATGGGTGAAATCAGGATGACCTCACTGCTGCACTGGCAATCATTCAACAACAAATACAGACTCACCAACAACAGATGTTGCAGATGCAGCAGACCATCCA
>NC_027756.1:27697220-27703034 GCF_000695525.1 Brassica oleracea var. oleracea
GGCAAGACTATGAGATCAAACCTGCACTGATAAGTCTGGTACAGAAGATCACGTTCAGCGGTCTCACTACTGACATCCCGATGGACCACATCGAAGCCTTTGAGAGAATCTGCAATTTCTCTCGCTTTAACGGAGTGCCACCAGACTATGTCAAATGCAAGCTGTTCTCATTCTCTCTTGAAGGGAAAGCTTCTCGCTGGCTCCAATCTTTGCCAACCGCCTCTCTTACCTCATGGGACCAGGTTTGATCAGCGTTCCTTAGCCACTTCTACACGAAGTCTAAAACCGCGGCTCTATAGCAAAGGATCTCCAATTTCAAGCAGAAGTATGATGAACCTTTTCATGAAGATTGGGAGAGGTACAAGGAGTACCAGAGAGAGTGCCCGCACCTTGGGTTTGACGATGACTATATATTAGAGGTATTCTATGATGGAGTGAGCTATGAGTTTCGAAACACCCTTGATTCTTCGAGTAATGGAGATTTCATGACTCAAACCACACCTGGTGCATTCGAGCTGATTGAGAACATGGCTTCAAGTTCACTAAACAAGAACAAGGAGCATGACCGCTCGAAGAGTGTGAACAGCATAGATGATCTCGCTGCAAAGGTGGACCAACTCCTTAAGGGAAACCAAAGCCAAGTGTTCATATTGGAAGAAGCAGCTCCTGAGAAGAATGTCAGTGACCTGGCGTTTGATGTTGAAATATCAGGAGATCAGCAAGAGGTCAGCTACGTGAATGGGCAAAGATGGCAGTTCAAAAACTACCACCCAAACCCTAACGTGAGGAACAACCCACAGCTTTTCTGGCCTAAGCAAGACAAACCAGTTGATCCTGCACAGAGTAACCAAGGTCAGTATGCCGGGTATCAAAAGAACTACCAACCTCGGACCTATGTTCTAAGCCAACCGTAGAACAATCCACCTCAGATGTAGAAACACCAGAACACTCAGCCAGCTACCTCCGCTCCTGTCGCTGTTCTACAAGATGAGACAAAAGCTATGTTGCAGCAACTGCTCCAAGGACAACAGCTCCAAGGGAAGGCTCTAAACAAGGTTACTACCAAGATCAATACCAGAATGAACCATATGTTCAGCGATTTGAGCACCAAATACGACAATGTCGCGAGCCATATGAGACAGATAGATATTCAGATTGCTCAGACTGCTGAGAGCGTCAAGAGGCAACAAGGTACTCTACCTGGGAAAACCTACAAAAACCCTAAGGAGTGCAATGCGGTTGAGTTGAGAAGTGGAAAGCAACTGTCGGAACCGGTAAAGAAGAGGTTCACTGCGGCTGAGAAGGGGAAGCAGAAAGAGTCGGAACAACCACCAGCCGATACCCCAGCAGCTGAGAAGGAGAGGGAACCAACAGTTGGAACCAATTTGCCAGGACCAGAACAACCAGCTGAGGCTGTCCGCCCGATCCCAGAGCTTGTTCCTGCTCGCGAATACACTCCTAAAGTCCCTTACCATGTTCCAACAAAGGCTACTCGTAAGGACCGAGAGGAGATGAAGTGCAGAAAGATGCTGGAGGATCTAACCGTCCGACTCCCCTTGATGGATGCGATCCAGATGATGCCCTCCATGCGCAGCTTTATAAAGAAATTGATCTCAGGAAAAATATCAGAGGAGAGTGAATTCATGACTGTCTCTAAGGAGTGCAGTGCAGTGCTTCAGAACAGGCTAATAAAGAAGCGAGGAGACCCTGGCAAGTTCGTCCTCTCTATCCAGATTGGGAAGACAGTTTTCTCATGCTCCTTGGTTGATCTGGGATCCAGCTTAAACCTCATTCCCTACTATGTAGCACGACGTCTCGGATACACGCATTTCAAACCAACTAGGATGTCCTTGGTGCTTGCGGATAGATCAGTTAAGTCCCCAGTTGGTATTCTAGAGGATCTCCAAATAAAAGTCGGGAACACCTCTATTCCAGCAGACTTCGTAGTTCTAGAGCTGGAAGAGGAATCCAAAAATCCTCTCATTTTAGGAAGACCATTCTTTATGTACCGTTGGAGCCATCATTGATGTGCGGCAAGGGAAGATTGATCTCCACCTGAGGGACATAGTTATGCAGTTCGAGATGGAAGAGCTGCTGAAGAAGCCGATGTTGGATGGACAGACCTTCGAGGTGGATGAAGGGATTGATCCGCTGCAACCTCGCGAAGGGATGATCGAGGAGATTCTTACAGAAGATCCACTCGAGCTTGCACTAGTAAGAGCTGAGGCCGAGCAGAGTGTCGTGAACATTGACGCAGATGGGTATGCTAAGATTCTTGACTCCACAAGGAGTATGAGAAAAATGGTGGCGAGTCTAAGTCTGGGGGAAGAGAGCAACAAGGACGAGAACACTCCAACTGGAGCGACCCCTTTACCTAACTCGCCTCTTCCGCCGAACCTACCTGATGATCCCTGGAGCGAGTTGAAGGCTCCCAAGGTTGAGCTAAAACCCCTTCCCAAGGGGCTCAGGTATGCTTTCTTGGGTCCGAATTCCACTTACCCTGTCATTGTGAACGCTGAACTCAAAAATGTGGAAACTGCATTGCTTTTGTGTGAGCTTAGGAAGTATCGTAAGGCATTAGGATATTCACTAGCTGACATACCTGGCATCTCACCTGATTTATGTATACATAGAATACACCTAGAAGATAAATCAATGACTTCTGTTAAACATCAGAGGAGGTTAAACCCGAATCTAAAAGATGTTGTTAAAAAGAGATAATAAAACTTCTTGAAACGGGTGTGATCTATGCCATATCTGATAGTAAGTGGGTTAGCCATGTTCATGTAGTACCTAAGAAAGGTGGGATCACTGTTATCACAAATGAAAAGAATGAATTGATCCCTACTAGAATAGTGACAGGACATCGCATGTGCATTGAATTCAGAAAATTAAATGTAGCCACTAGAAAGGATCACTTTCCACTTCCCTTTATTGATTAAATGCTTAAGAGATTGGCTAACCACCCATATGTCAACACTTAGAGTCATTGCAAAGATCATTTCAAACCTCCTACTCGTTTCGGCCATGCGGAAACTCTTGCTGATCTCGGGATCGACGAGGATATGTTCGAAACATTGCCAGCAATGGGGATAGCTCCCCTCTGTTATCAGGCACATGAGCTCTACCCAGACCTTGCTCGCCAAGTGCTCGCTACTGCCACCATTACTTACGAGGACTCCTCTGCGCCCTCCTACGCCAACTGCTCCTTCTCATTCATGGCTGATGGACAGTATTGCTCGCTGTCCCTCGACAAACTCAATGAAATCTATGAGATCGCGAATGAGCCGAGAGGGGTAGCAGTGGCGAAAAAGTTTGCCCCATCAAACGCCTTCTGGGACTTCATCGCGAATGGGAACTTCACACTTGGCAAAGCCTACCAGTCACAGATCAGGAACCCAACACTTAGAGTCATTGCAAAGATCATTTCAAACCTCCTGTTCGCCAAGGATCAGACTTCCAAAGTGACAAACGGGGAACTGCAAACCCTGTATGCAGGTATTGAGGATGAGATCCGCGCTTCAGGGTCTGGCATTCCAATTCAGAAGGTCAAAACGAACCCAGGCTTTCATTTCATCACCATGCTTTGCAAGAGGAGGCAGTGTCTTATGCACGATTCGAACAAGAAAGACAAAAGTGATGCTTGCTCACGCCGCTCTTCAAGCATTTCGGCATTGATCTCAGCAAATACAAGGTGAACACGGAGATTCAGTACCTTATGGCGTGCCACATCATGCGAGATGAGGATACCTACAGCTTCTTTGACAAGGAGGGTACCCAGCTGTTCACCAAGCTGCCTCACCCCAAGATCACCAGGCTCAGCGTGTTCGACAACATACGCTTCCTCCCACCACCCGAGCTCCTATGCAATGATCCTCGTGCTGCTGCACCTGACACGAATATGGAGGATGTTGAGGACATTACCCCAGAAGCTGACCCATCATAGAGCTGGCGGATGTGACAGAGGATCAGGCTTACCGACGCTGGATGGTTGACTCACAGCGGAAGAACAACAGTCTCTTGCGGAGGATCCTCCATCTCGTTACCGGCGGCTGCATTGGCGGAAGTAACCAGCGACAGTCACCAGCAGCGCAGACCCCACGACCACACCGTCCAGGCAAGGAGCCTATGGGAACATGCCCTTCAACTGAGGAGGTTCATCGCTCGCGCAACAGACGTTCGCTTGATCCAGCCGAGAGCGGCGAGTACGATTGAGTCCACGAGGACTTTTCTCTATCCATTGTTTTATCCATCTGAACTCTTTATCTATTTGCTGTGTATATGGCTGACTCCGATTTGATGTCACAACAGGGATGGTGTGAATTAAGTCTGGGGGAAGCACTTGTTTGTGTGCTGCTACTCTATGTTTTTATTTATGAGTCAGTTCCTATGTCATTTGGATGTTTTATTGAGTCAGTTTAGGATCGAGTCAGCTAAAACTCTTGTGGGAATTTGGACCTTGTGTTGTGATAATATTTTAACCACCTCGTGCTCTAACATTCTTATCCAGTGACCTTAGCAGTGATGAAAGACCCACACTTGGACCTGGAACACCCCTGACTTATCTCATTTGATTCTCCAGAAGCTCTCAACCGATCAGGTTACACTGGGTAGACTCAACTCCACCTAACTTGAATCTAATCTTGACTGAAATTCTTCTTGTTATGAGAACTAGATCAGGGAAACGAGACTTACACTCAGGACTTCTTACTCTTTTTACTAATCTTGCTGATCCTGAGTGGCTAGCTCATCTTTAGCTAGTTCCCACCTTGCGACTAAACCTTTATTTTCACCCTCATGCACTATGTTTTTCAGTGTCATATGTGCAGATATGTGCAAAAGGGTCGGAGAGGAAAGGATCGACGCAGCGTCTTACTCGTTAATGCCACACATTCAGAGAAGAGAGATCAAGCATGAAGAGAACAGTCGATGAGACCATGCTCTAACAAGAGAACAGTCTATGGGTGCATGTTCTAACCAGAGGAACAATGGCGACCAGTGAGAAACAAAAGAATAGACCACCAGTGGCTGCAAAACATTCAATTTGTTGCCTTTCCCTCGCAACCCCATCACCTTGTAAAAAAAAATATATATATATATTTTGTTTTTATGGTGATGGAGATGGAGAAGGTGAATCCGAAAAATACACGCGACTGGGAAGATTGAGCAAGGAGTTGGTACCAATTTTTGAGGACTAGGTAAAGGAAGTCAAAAACTGAAGAACAGTCCCACGGTTGATCCGAAGGAGAGAACAACTGCACCCGTGAAGCAAAAACGAGTAAGGGCTGTGGACATCAATGGATCCGTCCTCTCCTGCTATTTTGCGCGATATCCTACATCCACTTAAAATTGGTAGCCCCTAAGCACTCTTAGCTCCACCATGAAATAGCCTGTTCCTTACCTAGCTCGTCTACCCTGAATAGTGCATGTGATGAGAAGCTCACGCTGTTCTTAATTGAATTTAAGGAGTTTTGTCTCGATAGTGTACCCTTTTTCAGGTATGAGATACACAGTATGGAGCTGATTTTCGAACAGCGATCGTGGGTGTTCTGGTAAGGGTGTGTGGTCTGAGTCTACAGCTTGTATGTTTCAGAGATGTGTGGTAAGAGTATGGTTATTGAGGACACCAGCGAGTTCCCACTCTTTCAAACCTTTCTCTCTGCTCTTGAGGCTTGGCTTTGTTCGAGCACAAACAAAGATCTAAGTCTGGGGGAATTGATATATGGTGTTTTTAATACCTTTATATGTGTGTTTTGAGTTAATTCTCAGTCCTAATTCGTGCTTATTTGATATCATTCCAGGTTTGGAACAAGT